>NC_066840.1:22473053-22773053 GCF_001640805.2 Lates calcarifer | reverse complement strand
AAAAGTTTCCTACTATTACTTACCAAATGGACAATGACAGTAATATCCATCCACCCGATTCTGACAGGACCCGCCATTAAAACAAGGGTTACACTCACAGTGATTGATGATGGAATCACACGTTTTGCCTGGGTTCACAGAACAACACAAATTAAAATGGATGGGGTGGCAGACAACACAGGAAAAACCCCCGAGGGGAACACAGTTCACTTTCCCCACAGGCCAAGTCATGCAGGCCTTTCATCACCTCACAGCTCAGAAATGCACAGCAAAGAAAAAAAAACCTGGGCTCAAAAAAGTTGTAGTGAGCTTTAAAGTCTTATTTTGCCATAAAATATATAATTTGAAGGTGCAATGTCACCTGGTTTTGTGCAGTTTTGCTTAAAATGAGTGATGCTATTTTGGAATCACTTTGGATCACTTGTCAAAAAACATGACATCACTTGATCCAAAACAACATCTTGAAACTTTCATAGGAAAAAAGAGAAATGATCTCACTCAATTGGCAGATTCTTCCCACTAAGAATAATCAGATTTTCAAACTCATTGCAAAATCAAATTATGTTTGGATGAAGCTTTTTTTTGTTGTTGCAGTGCATAAAGACAAATGGTTTCGATGTACAAGGAACATCAAGATGAGCTGAAAGGTTTAACATCATGATAAGGGAATGTGACACTCATAATAAAAATAATAAACTTGGGGCAAGACAATAAATGAGTCAGGCATGGTATAATGCAAAAAAAGACTGACAATGAACTTCTGCAAATATATTTGAGGCTGTAAATCCTGAGACAAGTTGCTTAATGGAGATGGATTCTGCTGCCAAAAACCAGGCAGGGAAAACAGGAAGTTAAAAGTTCAGCGTGAGGGCATGCAAACTACTGTAAGTCAATAGGTGCATTTCTCCAGGAGGGTCATTCATCTTGATGAAACCTAAAGATTTGTGGTCATTTTTTATCGTCATAATAAAAAGGGACAGTAATGACTTGACTTGAGGCAAATCGCCTGCTACGGCCCCGCTTTGAAAATGTCTTTCAGATGCTGCAGTTCGGCAGCTGGACAACGTACAGGATTTAAATGACTGTTCTAAGTAATTCCACTTAAAATCCACTCCCCTTTTATCAAGGGTAATAATGTAGTGTATTCATTACATTTCCAAACTAAAAGGCCTGATTGGATCTTTTATAAAGCTGCTCATTTGTCATACGGACTCAAAACGGAGCCAAATGAGAAATCCTTGATTAAGAAATCCTTGTGTATACAGTTGGATTAGAAATGTATCTGTGTGTGGTCATAGCTGCATGCACATGAAGGCGCACAGAGAAATGTGATACTGGTGAACTGTGTGTGGAGTCCGCGCTCGAGTCCTGACTGGGGTCAGCTCTGCATCATCCTTTTTATTAAAGCAAACACGGCATCACAGCAGATACCACCCTCTCAAGTAATCCGAAAACCAAACTGTTTCTGGCATCCCTGCTTGTATGCTATGGCTACGACACCTCCTGGAAACATTCAGAAGCAAATATTTTCCTTGGATCTAAAGCTGTGCCTGTGAGTGTATTAGTGTGTGCGTGTGCAGCCTAACGTGAGTGACTGTGTGGTCAGACATCAAAAGTAGTACCTGCAAAGCCGGATTTGCAGAGGCAGTTGAAGCCGCCGGGGAAGTTCTGGCACAGCGCCCCATTCTTGCAGGGGTTGGAAAGGCATTCGTTGACATCCCTTTCACAGGCCATCCCAGGTGAAACCTTCGGGACAGGTGCAGGAGAAACCTCCCACCAGATTGTGGCAGGTGCCGCCGTTGTGGCAGGGCGACGGCTGGCACTCGTCAATGTCGGTTTCACACAGAGCTCCTGTGTATCCTGGCCTGCAGCTGCAGGCGTATGGCTGCAGGGGGTGGTTGGAAACGAGGATCACTGGGACACTTTCTTCTGTCTTCATATCAGGCCCGACACTGAGACGCCTCTTGCAGCTGCCTCCGTTCTGGCATGGGTTATGTGTGCAAGGATCATGGTCCACCGCATCTATTTGCACCCCGCTCTGTCTATATAAAATGTCTTTGATGCTCTGGAAGAATGTGGCCACGCCGCTGGGGTTCACATATTGTCCGTGGCCCCGTTTCACAGCTGCCATCAGGAAAGTCTGATTGTTGAGCTCAAACGCTCCATAAAGCAGCACCCCTGTGCCTAGTCCTGCTAGCTGAGAGTTGGCAATGCGTAAGAAGCTGAGGTAGTGGTTCGTAAGGAAGTTTTTGACCCCTTGAGAATGGAGTCGGATGAGTATGCTGTTGTCCACTGTGGCATTGGTGAAGCCCATGAAGAGGACTCTTGCTGTGTTGCTGACTGAGCCGTGGACGCCATCGCTGCTGCGGATGGTTAGTTCAAAAGTGCCGTCTGCTGAGCGGGACTTAGAGTTCAGGTTGCATGTTCCAGTCGGGATGCTGAACAAACCGGAGGACGGGGGAATGAGGGAGCAGTGGAACCTATCCTGGACGTCAGGGTCTTGGGGTTTCACATCCCCCAAAGAACCTCCGGGAAACATGTTCCCAAAGTAGTGGACGTAGATCTCCATGGACCTCGGCTCTGAGGGGTTGTCGTTCTGATCGTTTATTTTGATGTGGATTGTTCCTGTGGAGGACATCTGAGGCACGCCGGAGTCCTTGATCACAACAGAGAGGTAGAAGTCGCTAATCTGCTCTCTGTCGATCTCCCGACTGGTCGTTAACACTCCAGCTGGACTGAGGCTGAAGTAGCTGTTGGCAGAGCCAGAGTTGAGGAGGCTGTATAAGAAAGGGCCTTGGTTGGGTGGTAGATCTGGGTCAGAGGCTGTTAGTGTTGTAACTGCTGTGCCAGCTCTCTGGTTCTCCATTACTTCGGCGTAAGCGGTTGTCAAAGTTGGACCGTTATCATTGATATCTTCCAGATTTACAATCACAGTGGTGCTTCCGGTTGCGGGAGGCGTGCCAGTATCCACAGCTAAAACAGTAAGATTATACACAGGGGTTGTTTCTCTGTCCAGCTCTGCAGCCACAGACACTTGGCCGGTTTTCGGGTTGATAGTAAAAACATTTTTATCAAACTCGGGAGCAATGGAGTAAGAAAACCTGCTCCAGCTCGGGACAGAGTCTGAGTCCTCAGCGCTCACAAAGGTAACCAGACCACCTGGTGAGAGACCCTCGCTAACCTGCACATCGTACAGCTCTTGAGTAAAAACAGGAGGGTCGTTGGCATCGAGAATTGTGATATTCACAAACACTTCATCAATATCTGCCCCTCGGATGCTTCCTGTGTTCTTGGCCAACACCTTCAGAGAAATCTTTTCCTCTTTCTCACGGTCTAGAGTACCTGTGACATAAATCTGGCCTGTTTTCTTGTTGATACCAAAGCCTTTCTTTCTGCTCTTCCCAAAAATGAGGTAGTAAACCACTCCATCATCTCCTTGGTCTCGATCACTGGCGAACACTTCCCCGACCACTGTGCCTTTTGGAGCGGCTTCAGAGATTTCAAAGTAGTACTGTTTGGAGACAAAGCGGGGTACGTATTCATTGGCTCCCTTTAGCTGAATGTTGACGTTGGCGAAGCTGCAGCGCTCCTCGTCTGGGACATTGAAGGCCTTCACTGTTAAATGGTAGACCTGCTTAGCCTCGTAATCCAAGAAGCCCTGGGTGGTGATGGTGCCCGTGTTCGGGTTAATAACAAAGAGGTCGCTGTCTGATGACTGGATCACGTAGGCCATGACGGCGTTAGCTCCCGAGTCACGGTCTACGGCGTTCATTTTGACCACAGTGGTGCCGCTGGGAACATTTTCCTGCACAACGGGGAAGTACTCATCAGGATCAAACACAGGAGGGTTGTCATTCACATCGGTTACATGCACCGTCACAGAGACATAACTTGTTTTTGCAATCCAGCCGCCGTCAGTGGCTGAAACTCTGAGCTCATGCTGTTGCTTCTCCTCAAAGTCCAGAGGCTGAGCTAGAGATAACACTCCAGTTTTACTATTAAGTGCAAACAAACCCTTGTCGTTGCCTGAAGTAATATTATAAGTAATAAGGCCATTCATTTCTTTATCTTTGTCTCTGGCAGACAGGGTCCTTATTGCTGTTCCCACAGCAAGGCTTTCAGGTACAGTAGCTGAGATTTGGCTTTGTGAGAACTCAGGTGTGTGGTGGTTTTCCTCTGTGACGGCGATTCGCACTGATGTCCTCGCCGACAGAGGAGGGTTTCCCCTGTCACTCGCCGTGATGTCGATGAGGAAAATTTTATTCATATCAGCTGTAAGAGAGGAGGCAACGGTAATCCACCCGCTTGTTTTATCTAGTTTGAATTTACTTGAGCTGTTACCACCTGTTATCAAGTACTCAACCTCAGAGTTAAGGCCAAAGTCTTTTTTGTCTTGAGCTACAACCCTAATCAGTCTGGTGCCAACCTTGACACTTTTGGTGACAGGAGTGAAGTAGGCGGGCGAATCGAACTCAGGAGGATTATCGTTACTGTCTACAATGTTCACAATGACTGTCGTCTCACTCATTAAAGGCTTCACCGCCCGATCTGAGGCGGTGACAATGAAGCTGTGGCGGTTTATATTTAAACTACTGGCACCTGTCGAGTTCTGATACTTCAACTGCTGCTTCACGAAGATCTCTCCGGAGCTGGCATTGATTCTGAAATACTCTGACTGGGAGCGGATGAAATAGAAAATCTTGCCGTTGAAACCCTCGTCTGGATCTGTGGCAGACACCTGCGTAACCAGGGAGCCCACCTCTGTGAGCTCAGGATAGTCCAGGTAGTAAGAGGGACGACTAAATCTGGGGGCATTATCGTTAATATCCGTTATAAAGATGGTGACGTCTGTGCTCACTGTCCAACCAGAGTCATGGGCAGACACTTTGACGATGTAATGATCTGTATCTTCTCTGTTGAGTGGTCTACTTATTGTTATGTCCCCTGTGTTTGAATTAATGTTAAAAGGAAGGCTTGTGTCTGTAATCGAGTATCTGCTGATGGCGTTCGAGCCAGCGTCCTCGTCCGTGGTGGTGACTCTGGTGACAGTGTAACCGACTGGTGCATTTTCAGCCACTGTAGCGCTAAAGATTTTGGAAAACCTGGGTGCATTATCATTCACATCCAGCACACTGATAAGCACTTTGACTGCTGTGTTTTTGGGCGGCAAACCCCGGTCAGTGGCTTTGACTTTCAGCGCATACTGAGCCACCTTCTCCCGGTCCAGAGGCCTGGTGGTTCGTATCTCACCGGTTGCTCGATTGAATGCTGAAGCTGTTCTCCTTGTTGCCGTCCATGATGGCGTATTCCAGCTGCCCGTTCGGCCCGCTGTCCAGATCGACAGCAGAGACCAGCAGCACCCGCTGGGGTGAAAGGTTCTCCAGTATTTCGGCATGGAAAGGATCCTTATCAAACACCGGGTGGTTATCGTTAACGTCCAGCACAGTTATCTCCACTTTTTCGTAAGAGGAATAAGGCGGGAAACCCTGATCTCTGGCTTCAATCCAGAGAACGTACTTCTGAATGTGTTCATAATCCAGTGAGTGTCTGATTGAGAGCTCGCCTGACAGCTGGTCGATATGAAAAGCATTATCCAGGTTTCCGCTGGCGATGTAATACGACAGTGGTCCGCCCCTCATAGACGACCCAGTGACCGTGGTGACAACATGGTTCGTCGGCTGGCTCTCGGGGAACGTGAACGCATGCTCCTTCACCTTGATGACGGGGAAGTTTCCTCCAGTGACGAAGCGAACGGTCACCGTGGTTGTGTCTGTTTTGGGGTTGGCGCCGCCGTCTTTCACTCGGACCGTGAGGGTGACCTCTGAGCTTCCCGTCAGCCTCTCGTTGGCGGTGATGGCGCCCCTGACAGGGTCAATCTTGAATTTCTCGGCGTTGCGGCCCATCAGGGAGTAGTGCAGCTGGGCGTTGGAGCCCGAGTCCTCATCAGTGACGGTAACAGCAAAGACCAAGGAGCCTGAAGACACAGATGAGAATAAATTTGTTTTAAAACTCATGCAAAGAAGTGCAAAGTTAATCATTAATCATAATTTGTATAGCTGCAAGAAAAGAAATTTCCATTTTTTTTAAAACTTAATTAAAACCTGTAGGTGTCTAATCTAATCAAAAAAGGACACCCACATGGTCCAATCAAGCAAATGTGACATTTTAATTAAACACTGTGTCAAATGTCAGTGTAATTGTGAGAACAGGTGCAAACCATGACATTTCTCTGCATCTTTTTAAAGCACACACTAACCTGCTGCAGTAGAGGTCGGGATGTGTGTGACGTAGGGGTGATGGTGGAAGTGTGGAGGGTTATCATTGATGTCACGGACCGTCACGGACACAGTGGCGGAGCTGGACAGGCCCTTGGGCTGCCCTCCATCGGTTGCCACAACCAGCAGCTGGTAATTAGCCCTGTCCTCTCGGTCCAGCAGGGAGCTGGTGATAATCTGTCCCGTAGACGGGTTGATAGAGAACTGGCCGTGTCCTCCGGTCAGACTGTAGCTGTGGGAAAAGATAAAAAGAGGACGAGTTTCAGAGAAGCGAACGCTTTGTGAAGGGACTGAGCTCTCTCTGATGACTAATTGAATTTGTGTTGGGTTATTTGTGATCCCAGTAATCAACTCTGTCTTGTAAAGTCATTTGTAGTGCTAATTTGATATAGCAATTTTAAACTAAGAACAATTACCCATGTCTGCTTCTCTGTCTTCTATAACCAGCTCTAACCGGGAGTGCATGAGAAGTATTTACAGAAAAAGAAAATCCAGGAAACTAGTAGGACTTTTATATTCATTTTTACCTCAGCTGCATGTATTGATTTGTTGTGAAAGGACATGAAAGTCTGAAATTACAAGCTCTTGCACTTTTAATCCATCAAATTCTCTGTATTACTTTCCCTCAGTGGCTATGGAGCTACTTCAATTTTTGCATTACAATAGGGTGACTGTGTTGTTATGGCTGTTTCTACTATAAATACTGGCTGTGACTGACACAGACTGGTGCTGTTCAGTCCTGTCACATTGTGGTCTATAGAGGGCACTGTTTCAAGCTTCACAGACAGATTTAATAGAGAAACATGCAGAAATATGCTCAATAATGGTCACCATATTGTCCTGGCGTGGCATCAAATCAGTGGGTTAACTGATTGAGGCATCCAGCTTCATATTCTATCAAATGCAGCCACTGTTTTCTGCTTCACTGCACACAGAGAGCTCCTGTGGTTCAGGCTGCCTTTCTCTGCTAAGACTGGAAAACTCCAGAATGCTTTATTTGATTTATCTTATTTGATTTAATTTACATTTATTGTGGAACATAGTATTTTATAAAAGAAAAAAAAATCAACAGCTGTAAAAGTATATAACACATACAAGTAAACACAACACAAGAAGTACATATGTAGCACCAGGATGGAGGAGCCATACTCAAACAAATATCATGTTTCAGCCTGTATCTCACAAAGTCTCCAGCAGGACCCAGATGTAAATGTAAACTGACGCGTGCATGTACACACCAGTGCATATTTTGAAAGGGCTTCTTGAAAACAGCATCCCCCTCCAGAGATGGGACGACAAATTGCAGAACGTGTGAATGTGGGGTGGATGCAGAGCATTTGGACATCGTCAACGACGTAAACTGACCGCAGATGGCTTTTTGAGGCCTGAACGCAGTCCAGAGACAAAGTCCAGGATCCAGGACTTAACATTTAATGGGCTGTGAGAATCAAAACTAATAAATTGAAGGTAAACCGGTTCTGGTCTCCATTAGGGGCCTCGAACCTCTTGGAACCCCCACCTCCCCTTCCCCCTCCCCGCCCTGATGGGCACAACTCGTACTGTCATAGACAATTAACATCCTCATTACCATGTTTTGGGAAACTGGAGCGCGCTGCGGTACCCCCCAACGTGTACCCAGTGGGGTTACTGAGGAGAGAGGAGGGGTTGGACTTGAGTCAGTGTCCGGCCTTGAGAGAGGACCGGCCAGAAGCTCTTACAAGCCCCCCCTCCTCCTGCAGAGGGGAGCCGAGAGTGTGAAAAAGCTGTCATCCAGCTCGAGAATAACAGCCCAAAACAATGACTTCGGGTGTTGACTACAGCCCTACACTCTCTGCCTAAACCCCTGTCATCAACTGCAACATCAGCCTGGAATTTCACAAAGTTGGTGATGAGGTAAAACGTTTCGCCGAAGCCACAAAAGACGAGCCAAAACTCCCTGGTCCTGTACAGTACCTAAAAGGCTGTTTTCACACCAGGGAATCAAAGCATACTAAAACTGACCTGATTACTCACAGTAGTAACTGACCTGTGCAGTGCGACACAGATCTCTTCTGGATGGTAAAAAAACGGCTTAATTAGTCTTGTGCGCACGAAAGATTTTATTCCCGCATTAATCTGTCTGTTGTAAAGTTGAATTTGAAATAAAACTTTGGTGCAAATTAACTTCTGATCCCTACAGAGGAACCTGGAAAAAATGAATCAAACACTGAGGTAATTTTTGTAATTTGTTACTGCTGTATGATTTTTTTTCTTTGCTGCTGCTGTCTTCCTCTGGTCATTAAAAGTGGAGGCAATAATAAACTCTAAAGAGTAAAAGCTTTTAATTTTAATCTTTAATTTTTTACTATTTTAAGATTTTACTTTTGGTGATTTGTACAGAGTCGAGGTAGAGGAGTAATATTCTGAGAAAAAACTCTAAATTTCCAAGATTAAAGTCGTAAATTTACGAGAAAAACACTCTAAGATTAAATCGTCATACCACAGACACTGCTGCTTTCCAGGTATTATTCCTCCAGTGGACGACATAATCAAATTATACTTTGCAATTGGATTTAGCAACGAGGAAATACTTGTGATTTGGTGATTTGATGTGGCGTCTGTGGTTCGATGAGGTTCCTTGACAACAAAAGTCCGTTTTTTTCTTGCAAATTTATAACTTAATAATCTTCTTTATAATATTTGACTTTTTTTCTCATAGATTTACAACTTTAATCTCAAAAGCTTCTGAGTTTTCTCTCAAAATATAAAGTTTTTACCTGCAACTGCCTTAAGCTACTGTCATAGATTTGAGGATATAATCATTTAAATAAACATTTTTGTTCATAATTGTTTGATTATGATCTCCCACTAACAAAACTAGTCCCTTGCAAACACTTTTCCAACTTGTATAGTCAGAGAAACTAGATCAAAGTCAAACCTGTGTTTGATAGTTGACATATATATTGATAGTTGGGTTAAAAGTGGTTCACAGAGCAGTGAAGTACTACAAACATGTAAACAGGAACATTTGTTGTGTGTCACCACATCTTTCCTTCAACTCTCTAATTAAAGCATAAAAACATGGCCCTTCAGAAGAAAAACCCCACATAAATGGGTCACAAACAAGATAAAATAAACAGAAATTTTAAGAAATAAGGAATGTGTTTCACAAGGATCAAAAGAAAAAAAAAGCCCTAACCTTAGTTCTCACGGGCAGAATATAAAAATATGTTCAATAAAAATTAAATAAATGATCAGAAAAAGAGGAAGTGCAGAGGCCTCTTTGTCATCAGTACCTTATGACGCCATTGACTCCCACGTCTGCGTCCGAGCTGTTGACCAGCAGCACGTCCGTCCCCGTCGGGGCGTCCTCGGTGATAGTGGTGTGGAAGGTGGAGGAGGTGAAAACGGGGACATTGTCGTTGACGTCGTCCACCAGGACCGTCACCGTCCCGGTCCCACTCAGAGACGGAGAGCCTGAGGACGGAAAAAGGAGAGAGGGAAAAATCAGCATGAGTGACAGTGGCAGTTTATTACACTTTCCACTCACATGACAGACGTGAACATGGAGGATTTTCTAACTGACAGGATTAGAAACTCCTCTCTGTGCCACAGGAAGCTGGCGAAGGGGACACAGTTCACATTTTGACGCATGGGGACTTATAAATACACGACTGCACTGATTCATACTCCTGCAAAAAGGCTCAGTCACAATATTCCTGCTGCATTTAATTCAAGCGAAATGTCTCTGGCCACCGGTTTGAGTTTCCATCGGTCACACTGCCACATCAACACGCATCAGCGCAGAACACATCAAAAGGGCTCAATGTCTCTGAAACCAAATCTTTCAGGCGTCCTTCCTGGGGTCTGGGGGACGCTCATGGATTTAATCTCCACAGAGAGGTATCTATTTTAAGGTGCACCGCACTGAGTGAGCTCGTCTGTGGAATCTGAGAGAGGAGAAGAAGTTCTATTTTCAGCAAAAAAAAATCTAACTTCTCGCGGGTGACGAAACGGGGCTCGCTGTGGGGGATGGATTTAAATCAATAGCAGATGAAAACGAGCCTCAATGCAGAAAAACCTGAAGAAGAAAGAAAAAAAAGGAGAGATTCAGACATCTGCCTTGCTCGAGCTGCCCTTTATAATCCCTTAAATGGCCTGATCTACGTTCCAAACATAAACACAAGTTCAGCCTCGTTACTGAAAGTCACAATATGGGATTTGGGGACATTTTCTTTAACAGCCTGAAGGTATTTTTGAGCTCTCAACAATTTGCATATGTTTATATTGTTTATAAGGACAAGAAAGCACCTGAGGATTGAGAAAAGGCATGTGAAGGAATGTTTTTTTTTTGTTGTTCCCTCCTGCAGCTCTCTTCAGGAATCTATGTGGATGTGTCAGCTATGATACACCAAAATAAAAACTCACACAATCCCAAGCTTGCGTCTCCTGCGCCTGTGTACTCAGCTGTGATGAAAACATTAGATGCTTGAACTCGTGTAACCACAGAGAGAAGGGGGAGGCTGGATTAATAAAAGATAATAAAAAACATTTGGACGGTTGCCATCATGATTCTCTCTTAATTCGGAGCTGTGCAAAATCAAAACATAAAGAATCTGAGAAAAAGACAGTGTTGAGGGGACACTGTGGCTCTGTTGCTTAGCCAGAGAGGATTATCTTATAAATATGTGAAAGTCAGAACAATATGCTTGTTATGTTTTGTGCCAATTACTCTCAATTGAAAGAAATGATACACAAGTAATATTGATAAAATGACTCCTCTCTATCAAACTGAATGTCACTAAAGGACATAGAGATGGAGAAGACAATTTATTTAATTTTACAGAAGAACCAAACTTCTAAAATGTGAAATATTGTATTAACCGCTGCATTTGACTAAAAAATATGGTCTAAAACTCATCGCTACATATCACTACCAGACTCCATTAAAAAAAACAGTAATTTTACCAAGCAGAACAGCCGCGATCGGTTAGCTTGTTTGTATTAATGTGTGGTACTTCTACTTAAGTAAAGGGTCTGAATACTTGTTCCACCACTGAAAGTCACACAATAACACAAACAAACAAATCGATAGAGGCAGCCGCACTCCAGCAGCTCCTGTGTTCTGCTCGGTAAAATTGCTGTTTTTGTAAATGGAGTCTGGTACTGATATAAACCAATGTTTCTGGGTAAACAAAAATGATCTTTCGCTTTAATAAAAGGTCTATCTCTGTAGGAATCCTATCCATAATGTTGTCAGACAACAATCTGAGCCTGTCCTCTTGGTTCTGTGTCTACAGAGGTATATAGGTGCAGAGATTCAGACTTTACACTCCAGTGTGGTAGGAAACATAATTTAAACCCCCTCCAACAGCGTCCCACCTACTTAAGTGTCCTTGAGCAAGAAATGAAATCCCCCACGAGCTCTGCAGCTGCTGTTAAATTGCTGACACTAAACTGTGACCTCCCTGTGGGCAGAGAGGAGAAAGAAAGAGAAATTTTTTTCAACAAATTTGAACATTATTGCGGAGGTGGTGCGGGCTGGGGGGTTCGGGGAGACCACCGCAGCTTCTTTCAGGAGGGCAGGGGGATTCCTTGCGAAATGAGATTTGAGATGAGTTTACTGTAACACCACTTCACCGCTCGGCTTTATGACAATAAACAGACATCTGAACTTAAGCTTGTCATGTGTCCAGGTTTTCTGGTCAGAACAGAAGTGGCTAACATGCGCGCTCGGGATAAACACAGCTGAATTCCAGAAGCAAAATAAATGATACAAACAGAGGTAACGGTAAACAATTTCTTATCCCCAAAAAGAGGTCCAGAGACCATACAACACTAATCTTTAGTGACTCATTACCCAAATGAGTCATGTCCTCTGCAGTTTCTCACTAAGACTCTGCTGGCTTGTTAAGAATCCTGTGTTTATAACCAAATATAGGCAATGTTGCATTTTGAGGCGATTATGTATTTCCACCTTTACAAATATTTGTGATTAAACTAAACAAAATGCTCCCAAAATCACTGATTCATGTAGGGACATCCAACGAGAGGTTTTGGTGTCAAATGCAAAAGAAAAAAAAATTAACAGCAGCAGAAACTCAACCCAAGCGGAAAATGTAAATTGTGGCGTTGCAATTTAGGTAGCATCGAGTCTATAGTGTATCATCACATGGTTATTATGTAATCAAAGGACCACAACATGTGGCTAAGATCCCAAACAAATGTAGTCAGCATGATTACTTAATCAACATCATACTTGATTGTGGCTTTGTAATCCGCCTACGCCCGGTGTCGAGCCACGACCCACGTGATTCAAATGAACATGACTCATCGTTCAGGTTGTCACGGCAACAGATTAGGCCAGCTCCCCGATCCTCTTAATTGAGGCAGCGAGTCAGCAAGGTGTCCGTATCGCTTTAAATTAACGGGTGTGGCGGAGCAGCAGCTGCTAACTCGCTAAGACTGTTGTTGATCAGAGATGTTCTGTTCAGGCTGGAGCTGCTGCCCGGGGCCTGATAAGTGGCTCTGAGAGCTAAAGTGGCTTTGTCTACAGAAGCTGCTTTAGCTTCCAACCGAGAGGCTGAGTGAATGAAGAAAGTATTTGTTTTTGAATATTAAGCCAGCTGCTATATTTTTCTGAACTTGGAGTGCCTTCTGTTGCACGGCTGCTGCATTTCAATAGCATTGTTTTACCCCCACTAAGAGCGGAAGCTACAAGGCTAGGCCAGTGTGTGTGTGTGTGTGTGTGTGTGTGTGTGTGTCTGCCCTCCTTCCAGGCGTTTCACTTTTGGACAGGATGTGACGTCACAACCTGTTTACTGCCTCGGGAGAACCGACAGCCTCATCTGACACCATTCGTGCGACCTTTGACCTGCAGCACCTCTGCCACCAAACACATCACGGTCAGTCACTGTTAGCCCCCCCCCCCCCCCCAGCTAATCCTGAGTAAGCACAAAGCAAGGACACCACCCACCCCTCCTAAACCCCCCTGATGCTCTTCTGAACCTGTGCTGACCTGCCATTGTCGCATTTCTCACATCTTTTTTTGAGCGTCGTGCGCCTCGGTGCTGCCTCGCGACGTGCCTTCTCGGCCTCCTGGGGGGCTCGCCGATATCGCATAACCCCTGGCAGCTGCTTCCCCCTCCCCTCCCTCCAGAAAACCTGCTGTCCCGACGTGTAAATAGTTCAGATCTATCTTGTTACATCGCGTGGGCTGACAGATTTAGTCATCAAGGAACACTATATCCTGGCAGGTATGCAAATATATGTAAATGACAGTTGTTTCAAATAGCTACGGTCAGGGGTGAGACATTCTTAAGATTGTTCGATGGCGGCTGCTAAATAACAGGGTCGACGTCTGTTTCCGATTCTGAAACTTCTTCTGAATACTGTACCTGTTATTAGTAAGAAAAACAACCCCAGAGCACTTTTTTTAATGCACAAAATAACCTCCATCTCCTCCTTTTTTTTCTGCAGGAGGGAGTGACTCAACAGGAGAGGAATGCTCTCCAAGAGTGCTGAGAAATGCCAGCATCTCCTCCAAACAGTCTTTGCTGGAATCTGGCAAAGCTGAGGGAAGAGTGTCAGGGTCAATGATTTAGACGACTGCAGCCGAGGCGCGGGTGTCACCTCGTGCGCTGTGGCTCAAGCCGAGGAAGGAGGGAAGGAGGGAATATGCCTAAATCTGGCAGAGCACAATCTGGCGTACCACTATACGACAAATGACATCATTTTGCCATGGAAAGAGAGCTGGTGGAAATTTGCAGCTGGAAGTCAGCTGCCTACCGGTGGCTGCCATGCACTGTGGTTGGAGAAATATTTTTTCCATTGGCAAATCCTGTCCCCAGACCCTTTATTCTCTTTCTCTCTTTCTCTCTGTGCAGTAGTTCTGTGAATTTTACACTCTTTATAAGGCTGCACACAACCGCAGCCTGTTTCTAGTTCCTGTTTTTTCATCCAGTCACGTTTTGATGAACGTTCATCGCAATTAAACGAAAGAATCACAGAGTAAACAAGCCACTGTTATTGCATGTTCGTCCAAAAACTCAAATGTTTACAGTTTTATACCTGAAGACCTGTAATTTGTAGATTGTTTCTTGGCCAAAACAGATAAGGCAATCAAGGCACTACCTCACCCCTGTCTGAAGTTTGTGCCACGAGCGTAATCTTATTTCAGGGGTTAATCTCAGGCCACTTAGGAAAGCAAACCACCACGATCCGACACCGTTCTCTGGGTGATTACAGCCTCACATCATCGGTATTTACCTCACGCCGAGAACTTATCAACATTATCGAGATAAACTGTGGCTGGAAAATTGTTTTGGAAGCGGATGCCACTCATCGGCGAGTCTAGGTTATTACTCCACATGAGGGAATGGGGTTTGAGTCCAGAGAGGCATGCTCCCTCAATCAGCAAAGAAAATAGAGGACCCTTGTGGTACCATGTTTCCACGAGAGCTGTGGTATGGAATCGGTAAAGGATAAGTCCGAGCTAAGTCCTGGTGATAACCCTGTCTCCGAGACGGACGGAAGACATCAGACTGATGGTATTCAGATAAGTGTTTTTTTATCCCGCAAGCAGCCATTACACTGCGGGGATAAAGCAGAGAGATGCTGGCGTCAGTGCACCTCGTTTCACACAAAGAAACTCAATCCGTCGGGGAGCTCAAAGCACTCGGGCCGCATGAGGATTCCTCCCCTGCTTTAATTGAATCTAGAAACACCATTACCATTTAATTAAACACAGCACAATTTCCCCTCAGATCTGGGAACGACACAGTTGGGGCAGAGACAACCAAAACAGAGCCCTCTGTTTGATATTTCACAATAATCCCAAAGAACTTAAAGTGGCTGTTAAACCGGCAGTGGGAATGACATTCAATTCTGTCTGCTAATATTTCACTGCTCAGATCTAAGCGGTTTGTTTCAGCGTGGATCACGTCTGGAGAAAATAGGAGGACCCGGAGTAACCCCAAAGAATCTTGCATCCAAAATAACAAGCTTTCGGGTCCCTGGGACTAAACTGGACCAGCTGACCATCTGCTCCTCCATCCTGAACATCCACAGACAGTTTTCTCTGTAAGCCTCTCAACCCAGAAAGCATTGTCTAGCATACAAACATATGGCAGGGTCTAAGCACCTTATTAGTGTACATTACCACAGGACAAATCACATTAACCTCCAAGAAGGTGCTGTGGCCATACTCTCTGAACCAGAGGGGGTAACAAATACATGTGTTAATGACAATTAAGCTATCTGTTTTCTGACCGCCGCAGCTGCTACGGGGTTGCACGCTGCTGCGAGGGCCTCGCGGGGGGTAGATTTGAAGGAAACAGCAGCACCCACCTCCTGGGAAAAAGGCTGCGAGTTGCTCAGTCTAAGCCGAGCTAAGACGCAGGTTTGAGTGTCACAGGCTGGCACAAGAGATAATCTCTTCCCTCAATATATGATTGACTGATGTTTTTATCGAAAATAGGAAGGGTAGAGGATAAAGCTGGGATGTCCAAACAACTGGGTTCATTAAAGTCGGGAAGTGCAGGACAGGTTGACTTAGGGGAAGACGGATGAATGTGTAAATTTATGAGACAGCCCATCTGTAGCCTGAAGCTTAAGGCTAAACGGTTAATTACGGTTTATGGACTAGCGGCTAGATTGTGCTCTTAAGGGACGGCGTAAATAAAACATCATTACTCAGGAGGGAGAGGAGAGAATTGGCCTGCCAACGAGGCAAAATTGACATTTTTCTGCCTCTGAGAACCTGTTGCTTTGCGACAAAGCTCCTTTTAATGCGACCCCGTCCAGCACCCATGAATGGCCTCAGTGGAGCCGAGTGCAGGGTGTCGAGCTGTCCCACTGCACAGTTTGCCAAACATAACAGAGTAAACAGAGGTTTTCTCACAGTTAACAAGCAACAGAGTGAAAGGGATATCTCAGCAGAACACTTGAAGCTTCTACCCGCTGCAAAGGGAGGGAAGAATATTTCTAATAATACAGCAATCTCACAGGCATTCGTCAAATTAAACCTAAAATGTTATACAGCTTGCAGGTTATTTATGGAGTGCTACATCTGAATGCTTTTGCATAATTTCTTCCCCATATGTTACGGATAGGGTTTGCGGCAGGCAAGGAAAGAATATCGACGGAGAAAAAGTGCTGCTTTTTTCCTCTGTGGTGAAATTTAATGAAGTGACTTGCCTTTTGTGTTTTTTTTTTTTTATTACAATGGAGCTTTTATTTGCTGCATTGTTGAATATTTGGAAATCCCTATTTAGCAGTGCATCTGTCGACCGTTCCTTTTCTGTTTTATGGCGACAGGGCAGCATCGACGGATCATAACCAGCGTGAGAGGTGAAAAACATACTCTGGCACCATAACCCGCTCTATAATGTTCATGCATAGTCGTATAAATCTGAAATATGACTTTGGAGAAGTGTTTAAGAGTGAAAGCATGCATACTTATTCACACCCACATCACACGCTGCGAGTCAGGACCAGCTACGACTAGTTATGATAAAATTAGCTTTGTGAGAACACGGTGTGCTAACCAGGGTCCTAAGAGAAACAGAGAGAATAAACATCATTAAAAAGTGGATCTTGCCAGGCTGAGGCACTAATCATCCAACCCACACCACCTTTTTAAAACCCCCCCAATTACTTACCAAAGCTATTTACACAAACATTCAGATCCAGCAATTGTTAAAGGGTGTACCAGGGAGTGGAAAAGAGAAAACAGGCGATAGGAAAAAACTCTGCAAGACCGCATTGTTACTGCAAAAGTTTTTAAAGAGCTGATCCAGAATGTTACTGCTCTGTTAAAGTTCATTTGAGGAACCTGATATTTTATTTGGCTAAGTCTTGTGTTGTCACTAGACTGCAGACTGGCTGAAACTCTCAGAAATGGACTCCATTAAAGATTTATTGTGGACAGTGATCTAGCAGTGCCCGGGCCACATTTTAACACCGGCGTTATCAGTGTTCACGCAGAGGACTTCTTTTACTCTACACTTCTGTTTGGCTAGATACGACAGAGATGGATGGATGTGAGCTCAGGTTAAAAAATGTACTTTTGTTTGTTCTTGTTTAAAAGCAGATGACAGACCGGAGACTGACAGACTGTTATTCACCTAAAACTAAAACTCGAAGACTGCAGGGTTTACACACCAGATTCATGGGAGCCATTTAGGAGAATAAAAGATCCTGCTTTTAAATAGGGACGGTCATTAAAATTCTTTATCTGCTAAGCGGCCGTTTAGCCCCCTCCAAATACTTCCCCCTCACCCACCAGCCAAAAGGCCATATACAAACAGCGATGTGCTGGAGGGATGTGAAAGACGACGGGATTTCTATGCGACCGTATCCGCTGTAATAGACATGGGCCAAGGGATTTACTGTGCCTCCTCTTTAATAAATGTGACCAAACGCGGTGCATGTCAATGCGCCCCCCGAGGACGCTCTCACCACCTCACGCAGACTCGCACAAACTCAGAAAATGTATTAACGCCTACAGGCAGACACAAGCGTGTGCATGCATGCAACATGTTTTACGAACATTCAAACGAAACTCTAAATTTTCCATCACTTTTGGTCAATTTTATGTTTTATTCAACAAAAGTTATCTCAGTTTTCTCAAACTTACAAAACACAACTTATAAAAGTGAGAGCACTCCCTCCCAACACGATCCAAGATGACAGGCACAGAACTTGTGACACAAAATTAAGGGGAAAAAACCCTTAAATTACCCCAAATTACATCACTTAATCCTTAACTTTAATTAAATACAGAAAGTTTCAATACAACTAACTGGGACCCTCTCTTGGTGAACACTTAATGCCGCCTTAAATCTAAAAATCCCTTGTGTTTCTGACAACTGGAATTGACTTTTCCGCATCAGGAAACCAGTATAACAAAGGGCTTCTGGCTACATTATTTACTCCCTCAGAGTGTGGTTTAAACAGAAAAAGGTGGACCCATGTGTCTTCACGTAATTTGAATTGTTAAGGTTATAAAGACTGAAGAGAAGAGACTTGTTTAGAGAATAGAAGGAATGCTAACAAAGCTTTTTGGTGCTTTTTAAAAGGCTAATCAGATGCAAGAACCCACAGCTGACCGGCTGCACTGTTTATAAAAATATGTTTTCTACAACCACGGATGCCTACTTAAACACAATCCAGCAACACTGCTTGGCAAAAGTGTTTTACTGTGCAACTCTGTTGGAGATCTCATTGTTTTACATTCTTGCAAGCAGCCAGAACTTGTATGTTGCTAAGCAGTGGCTCAGAAATCAGATTTGCCTGCAGCTGATCCAGATGTTGGCTGAGCAGTCGGATCAGCTAGAGACCCTGCAGACCCCTGAAATATCTGCCTGTATCTGCACAACTGGTTAACTCAGAAATGTTGCAAACAACTTCTCCATAAACAAAGAGGAGAAAGAGTGAGAGAGAAAACAGAAATATCCTAGGTCTGATCTTCAAGTTTCCTCTCAACAAGACGCCTTGTAAAACACCTTTATGCAGCTTGTATGGATGCCACATTTCAGAAGGGGGGCTGGAGAGGAGAAAGGGGGGCTGTGCTGAGAGTTTCAAATAATGGCAGAAGTTTGCCAAAATTCTACCGTTCACCCGAGCCAGAACCCATTACGAGAACCAGCACCCGGTGAGCTCTTTTGTTTCCATCCATTTCATGACAGATTTCAGTCAGCGCCGCAGAGAGAGGGGGTCCCGTAGCCCCGCGATTAATGAGTTTACCTTCGCTGAAAACACTGAAAATGTCCCAGGCACAAGGCCCTGCGATTCATTCGTGGAAGACATTCAAAAAGAAGCTGAGACACTGGAGCACATCTGCCTGATCTAAAGTCAGGTAGCAACAAAATTATCTCCTCCGGTCGACGATGAAGCGTTTGCAGGGCTTCAGTGGCTCCGCCTCGACACCAAACATGACAATAAAACATATTTTGTGATAAACAGATAGCTGAATAGCTGAAGTCCAAGAACAATGCTTTTACAGACTCTGGATGATAAATCCTCTCTCTCTCCCTCTGCTTCTGTGTGTTAACATGGTGTTTTGGAACAGAACTAGTCAGAGACGGCAGCACGGGAAGATAAAGGCGGACTTCAACATGTTAAGATGAATGTCTGCGGTTGAAAATGGGTCATGGTAGACGGCAGACTTGGAGACATGTCTGCACCATCCACCTTCAACATTTCCTGCCAGATAGCGCCTGGGAGAACCATTTCCCCCCACTGTCTCAGCCGAGGCCTCAAAAATGTGAGAAAATGCTGCTGGGTAATTTGGCCTGTACTATGATTATGGGGTTTTTGATATTTTGATATTCTACCCCAAATCCCTCTCTCTCTCTCTCTCTCTTTGCCTCTCACCAACATTGTACTGAAATGTCCTGTCAAAATATTTTGGAATTGTTGTCAGGGCTCTAAATATGGACTCCTCGTGAAGCGTACAAAAAGGGATCGAATCCTAATTAGTATGTTCGCTTGTTGGGCAACTTTGTCCATGTGGCACAGACCTCTAAACTGTATATGAAACAAGAAAACCTTAACAAAACATACAGAAAAAAGACACCAATTTTTTTGTGTTTTGGATTTTATCATCTGAAAATTTGATGCTGTTGCACAGTTTTTGATTTTAATATCCTCTGCTGCTCAAACTTTAAACATCTCTCCCATAAAAATGAAGATTAATCAAGCTCTAGGTGACAGATACAACACTCAGAAGTCTTTTTTGCTCATGTAGAAGTAGCTAACATCTTTCAGTGTTGTGCAGCATTGTCCCAATTCTCACCAAAGCTTGTGCACAGTCAAAAATACACAGCGTTATGAACGGTCACATGGTCAATCCAGGAATGAAACAGAACCACCCTCAGACCATGACGGCCGTGCCAGAGCAGCTCGGGGGAAACATATACTTAGCTGGGATACCATGTGATTTGGCTGCAACGGGGATACGCATGTACTCCTTTAACTGCACATTAACTGGCCTCTATGCAATAACAAGTTAACCTTTTATCTGGCTATAACAAGCTCTACCGCCGTATCCAAATAAACAGAGGATGCTATTCAATCGAACCCGCTGAAAGGACTTCTGGGGAATAGGTCAAAAAACACCCACTATTTTGCAAGCTAAAAACTCCTGGATGTTTAGGTTATCGTGCCACACAAAAAGAGCACTGTGCACACTATGAAATCAAAAAGCTGTTTGTTGACATTGCTGTTAAGTTTATGAAAATATTCTTTTTCAGCTTGGTTTGGCTGATTACAAAATATTCTCCTAGCTTTGCTGAATTTCAACAAATGCCCGTGTAAGGACATATTACACGGTGCTGAGTCCTCACCAGAAACGTCAGATCCCGGATGATAAGCTGAATGTGGTATGAGTTCAGACATAAATAACTGATTTAGGAAACCCGACAAACTGAAACACAACACTCCAAAGCCGGCACGAGAATCATTGTTGACTTTCAAGATGTAGTACCTGAGTCTGTGGCTGTGATCAGCAGGACGTATTTCCCCTGAGCCTCGCGGTCCAGGGTCTGGGTCAGGCTCAGCTGGCCGCTGGACGACAGGCTGAACGCGCCGTCGTCATTTCCGCCGCTCAGCATGTAGCTCAGCTGACTGTTGGCGCCTTGGTCGTCATCTCTGGCGACGACCTGGAGAAAACAGAAACAACAATAAATAAATAAATAAAAATCAGGAACAGACAGAAGAAGCAGGAGACGTAGGAGCAGCTACTTCTTAATATCTAATATTAATAATACCTAATTAAACATTTTCCACCACTGAATGAAAAACTTACAGATACACAAATGTCATATTTTGTCATTTTTGTGTAGTCTTAAGAATAGAAAATGTACAAATTGATTAAAACTGATTATTATTATTGATGCATTAAAGTGTGATCAACTTTTTAATGTTGCAGCTGATCAAGATGGGGCTGATTTTAACCTTGCATATTGTTCTAAAGCATCATGTTCTAGCTATTTATGATACTTTGCATGTAAAATCTTAATCTGTAAAGTAACTAACTGTTTAATAGAAGTAATGGACAATATTTCCCTCTGTAACACTGTGGAGTAAAAGTATAAAGTAGCATAAAATTCAAATACCTTCCAAAAGACTATGTAACTGTTGAAAAGAGACAAAACACCTTCTTTCAAATGAAAAGTTGAGTGTGTACACAATAAAACACACTCTACACTCTACATTTAAATTATTCAGCAGAAGTTACGTCGTTCCTTTCAGTAAAGTAGCTTCAGACTGTGTTTAAGCACAAGTCATGATTCAGTGTGCTTAGCTCTACTGCACACAACCACATCAGTTTGAACCTGGTTGGGAGAAACCCAGTATAACCAGCATCCTTCCTTAGTCTTCTCACTGGAGCAGCTGAGAGTTAATTATCATCAGAGGCAACGTGAAGGTAATTGTTGAGGGGAGGGAGATCATTACTTATTTACTTTGTCTAATCAGACTTTCCCAGGGATGCCACAAAAAAAAGAAAACCAGAAAAGTCACATATGCATCTTCTGCCCTTTAGCCTGTTCTAAGGTGTGAGGACAGTATGAAACTATGAGCCAGTGCAGCATTAAACTACTCACTGCTGCGCACAATGCATTGTGGGCTTCCCTGGGCCTATCCTGCCGTGCGTGCTGCAGACAGGTTAGCATGCAGATGTGAGCTCTTGTGTGGCAAAAAAAAAAAAAAAAAACCCACCACGTCTGGACCCTTTCCCTCCACATAACCATACCCTCATTTCCTCTGAAGGTACACAAGCGAGAGAAAATGGAATTGCCGCCGTCACTGGAAATCAGTCGCTCCCCTTTTTCCATTTTTTAGAAAAACTGTGTACGGCTCATTTAGTCATCAGGGTGGTTAGAACGTTAATTGCCTCGTCATGCAATTTAGGTGAGTTTCATATTTCGGTGAAACCCTATAAAGCCGTAATTGTGCAGAGCAAATTGCAGTCATATATCATTTCTTTATCATTTCAGTCAGGTATTTGTCATGGCATTTAGCAAAATAAGACCACCGTGCTTTAGCGGTTTGGTGCGCTGATAAAACTCACATACCTGCACTTATTAAGTTAGTATTAACACAAATTTGGTTAAGGCATTAGCCCTGTTTAAGGTCTTAGGACTGTCATTCAAAAACACTGCCGTCTTTTCACTCAGGAGGTTCTGTCTGTGAATGTTAATGACATCCAAACTGCTTAAATTTCAATGAACGTCTCAATGAAAGAGAAAACAAACGCAGCTGACCTGCAGAATGTTTTTCGGCAGGCTCTCCAGGTTCTCCTGAACGCTGACGGTGTAAGGCGAGAGCTCGAACACGGGCGAGCAGTCGTTGACGTCCAGCAGCATGATGTTGACGGTGGCGCGGTCCACCCTGGGGCTGCTGCCGCGGTCTGCGGCTTGGACCACGAGAGAATAGGACGAGCGGGCTTCGCGGTCCAGCTGCTTGGCAACCGAGATCACCCCCGTGACCGAATCGATCCTGAAATCAGAGTTGGTGTTGCCTCCGGAGATGGTGAACCGGATCTGGCCATTGGTGCCCTCGTCGGCATCACTGGCGAACACCTGGATGACGTCTGTCCCTGTCAAGGTGTTCTCCTCGATCTCAATGTCGTAGATGTTCTGCGAGAAGCTCGGTGTGTTGTCGTTGACGTCCAGAACCATCATGGTCACATCCATGGTTGAAGACAGAGGGGGTTCTCCTTTATCAGTGGCCACAACTGTGAGGGTGTAGTTGGAGAGCTCCTCCCGGTCGAGCTCCCCAACCAACCGGACGTCTCCATCGACCGTCCCAATGCTGAACTTGTTCCCGTAGGGTCCTCTGAGGGAGTACTCCACGTAGCTGTTGGGCCCACTGTCGGCGTCCGTAGCTTGGGCGGTGAACACCACCGTGTCCACCGGCGTGTTTTCCTGGATGTAAGTCATCTTCTGGGAGGTGAAGGTTGGCGGGCAGTCGTTGACGTCCAGGAGGATGATGGACACCTGAGCGGTGCTGGTGAAGCGGGTCATGGGAGGTGGAGCCAGGTCGTTGACGGTGATCACCAGGTTGTAGAAGGACTGCGTTTCTCTGTCCAGGGCCTTCTTGGTTTGGAGGACTCCTTCCTTGGTGATGACAAAGTGACCCTGGGAGTCGCCAGAAGCAATTTCGTAGAGGAGCTGAGCATTTGGGCCTGGAAGAAAAGCAAAGAGGGAATCAGAGGATAATCATAATGATTATGCGAGTGCTAAAAATGTCTTTATTGTTTTGTCTGACTAGTAGTCCAAAATCTTGACGTTGACATTTTTGACTCAAAAAATACTTCCTGATTCATTTTGGGTCAACAGACTAATCAATGCAGCTCTAGTAAACTTAACATCTAGGTTTAAGTTCCTTCAAACCTAAAGATACTCAACGAAACAGACGAGAGATCTGCTCTCTGAGAAATTAACTTTGTATTTTGCTCTCAGGCTTGAATGTGTAATTTTCTCTGAGTGGAAAAATTAACAAAATCTGGAGCCAAAGTTTAATTTGGGGCAAATAGGGAAGAATTTGTGGTTACATCCTCTATTTCTTACAATTAAACTGAGAGTTAAGGAGTATTTCTAACTAAAATAATTATGTGTAGCACCAAAAAGAAATTAATCTACAAGGAAATATGTAGTATGGCCTTGCATTAAAAAAAATGTGAAAAGTAAAGTGTAAGGGAAGTTGAATTCTGATATTCTTGACTGGAATCCATTGTTCCAGATGTGTCTGAATTCTGCACCGACACACGCTATCAACATCCATTTCCACAAATTGTACATGTGCGGCAGCTGTAGCTCTGGCTGCTCCTCTTGTCCTCCAAGTGGACGATCCATTCATGTAGCATGACAGATTGCTATCAAGAGAAACACCGCTGCAAACCACTTCCTCAGCCGATAGGACCGTTTTGGAAAATCTCTCGCGATTGAGACGTTTATTTTAAATGACATAGCTGCAGCGTTGACTGGGTGGATGGAGGGATGGATGCAGTAGACTATCTAACCTTGAAATCTGGCCTAATCCGCAGCACTCCACTGGAACTGGGGGGGTTAAAATGAGCTTAAATTGAGCGTCTGTAATTCAACTCAACGGGGTATTCATGTGGAAAGCGCCGGCACCTTCCCACACTCCAGCGTGTATTTACAGTACACAAGTAATCCCTTATCAAAAGCTTGAGTGCTACTTCCACATAAGTTTAGGCTACGCCGTCCAGAGACAAAGTCGGGGGGTTGAGGGTCAGGGCTTAGGAAGTGCTAACAATGGCGGTGTTTTATTTTGACAGTGGAAAGCGGCAACTATATATCTGAGAGGGTGACGCGGTCAGATTATGTGGACAGTGGAGGAAGAAGCCAGACTCTGGTTGAGAACTAGGCAGCATATTTCCCAGGAATGTAGGTCACTATAACCACATTAGGCCCTGGGTGAAGCGGTAATTACAGCGGAGGAGAGCAGTGGTGACTGTTCAAATACCGCACGGCACTTCACAAATACGAAACACACCACCTGAAAACGCAGAAATAACTCCGGACGCTTAATCACACGCTGCTGGAAGATGCTGTATTTCATCAGATCGTTCGAGCGTGACGCAAAATAAAAATGAAAAATAAAATGTAGGTTGGAGAGCTGCTGTGTAACCAACTGTCATAACAAAATGACAGGCCTACATTAAATTAATCTTCTACGGCTCACTCACACTTGATTTATATACTTTGAAAGGACATTAGTGCCTAAAACATTCTCACAGACATGTTTTCTTTAAACATACTGGGATACTCGACCAGGATTTAACTTGATTTAAAATGTGATGTGTTTTTCTTGCCTTAATGTAACTTCTAATTCAGCAGAATGATTAAAAAGGTAGTATATTATTAAAAGTAAGTCCAGAAAGTCGGAGTATTGAGTTAAATCAGTGCCAAAATTCATAAATATGGTGTGGTTTCTGTCAACATGATTGTAAACTAACGTTACAATTTAAAAATATGACAATAAATGTGAATTAAATATACTAAAACTTAAATTTGCAAGCAGATTAAAGACTTTAAGCAGGTATTTTATGTATTTTATAATGTAATCCAACTGTGGAAGAGTGCTACTCGAATATATTTATTAGAGCCTGATTGTTTAGATTTATTTGTAATATTGGCATCAGCATATACGGGAGCAGCAAGTAGAAACTGCTTTAAATCATGTTTGCTAAGCTCAGTTTTTTCCCTATTTTTACACAGTTTATAGAATTTTACATTTTTGTTGTGTAGATTTACATTTATTCTTTAATTTTTCTTAATTTCCAGTTAGTTTAGTGTTAAATTTTGCTTTTATGATGCAATTATGGTTAAAGTTCAATTGTAAAATAAAAAATTGTTGTAGGCACCCATTGTAAATATGTTTGTTTGTGCTGTGTTATGTTACAAGCAAATATGATTTGTTTCATCAGTATTGGATCTTTTAATTCCCTAATATCTTCCCTATAATTTCCAAGGAGTACGTACCGTCGTCAGCATCAGTGGCCCCGACGGTGACGATGCTGGACCCGGGCGGCAGACTCTCTGAGACAGACGTGCTGTACACACTGGTGTTGAAGACGGGTGGGTTGTCGTTCACGTCCAGCACATTGAAGTACACTCTGACCGTGCTGGCCTGGCCACCGCCATCCTGGGCCCTCGCCGTCAGGATGTAGTACTGCTGAGCCTCGTAGTCCAGGGGACGCGTCACATTGAAAACCCCCGTCACTGGGTTCAGGAGGAACGTCTCGTCCTCGTCGTCCTCCTCCAGCGAGTAGGTGACCTCTCCGTTCACCCCTGAGTCAGAGTCGCTGGCCAGGATCGCCGCCACGATGGAGCCTGGGAGAGACAGACGGGGTTGTAACACAGAGGCGAGAAACTGGATTTTATTGCCCTATAGAAGAAAATGACTTTAATATATCTGCAGGGGGTTATTAGGCCTCTTTATTAACACCAGTGACTCCGTGATCACTCTGCCAGCTGCTAAAATAACAATTTACTCTGGAACTTTAAGTGTTTTAGGGATGAAGATACTGCTTTAACAGCTCATGATCACATTTTAATTACATCGTTACTGCACATTCTTCAATTTCTTACACCATTACCAAAGTCTTCTGTCTCTTCTGTAATTGAAGCAGTGAGAGGGATAAAGGAGCTGTGCCAGACAGTTGTCAGTGTTGCTGTAAATCCTGCTGGCTGCTGATAGATTTCCATATAAATCAAATATCAGTTACCGTCCCTTTGACCTTTTAAACTCCTTAATTTTCCCCTTAAGGAAGATACGCAGGATTTGGGAGGGCTGCGGCAGTCGTATAAAAATGTTTTAAAAAATGCAAAAAGAAAAAAAACACACTTATAAACTACTACAAAGGAGCTGCTCCTAATAATCTGAGGCTCTTGATGACCTTAACAGAGACGACTAAGGGCTTTTGCAGAAGACAAAACATTGCCTGTATGACTCTACAATCCTTTACATACATAGTGAGGCCTCATTGAGTGACACCAGGGCTGCAGTCGAATAATAACTGAGAAATGAACTGAAAGCATCGTCTCCTCAGGACGTGTGATTCTGTGTTGGACAGGAAAGCTTACTGAGTTTTTTCCTCTTTTCCTAAGTCCTTATGAATTCTCCTTCACGTCTTTCCTTAACCTTGTGACGTTTTCTGTCGAGGAGATGTCCCAGGACCTTACCTGGCGCCATGTCTTCAGGGATGTCGAACGAGTACGTGGTGCGGGAGAACTTGGGCGTGTGGTCGTTGACGTCTTTCACGGTGATGTTCAGCCTCATGTCGGACGACTGCTTGCCGTCGTCTGCGCGCACCAGCAGGGAGTATTTCGAACGACGCTCCCGGTCCAGTTTCTTGGTGGCAATCAGATCACCGGATTCAGGGTCGATTCGGAAACTGTCGTCCGCCCCGCTGATGATGGTGTAGGTCACAAGGGCGTTGGGACCCTGAGGAGAAGATGGAAAATTAGATATTATAGGTTATAATAAATGATTTCAGCTTAGGCTCTCAGGGTTCACAGCTAAAAAAATAAAAAGGAGGGCCTGTAGCTTGGTTGTTCCTTGCTGAACTTTGGTTCAGATGCATGTTCTCAGGCTACGGAGAGGAAAAGCATCATGATTACAAGCATCAAAGCAACTCTATCTGGTAGGAAATCAGATTGTTTACCACACATCTTAGCGTGTCACGTCTCCAGATCAAACTACCCGTCAAGCATGAATGAAACCCTTCACTGTGACTTCTTCACAGTGGGACACTCCAATAAAGGAAGGGCTTGTGGTTTCAAAAACACCATGCAACAGATTACAAATCAAGATGGAGATACTGACAGAAGAAGGAGGAGAAAGTGGGTGTGAACGGGTTAGACCAGCCGACCTCCACAAACATGAGAAAAACTTCAAACCTTATGATTTTCTTTGATTAGAAAACACAAAGTCCACACCCTGCACAAACATCCTATCAACAAGCTCTATTACAGACTACAAAATTGCCAATTAATAAAGTATAAATATCTAGAATTATTACTTCAAAAAGGTGGAAAAATCATGTTACAAACTAAAAGAGTGAGCTTCAGTGCCTTGAATGAAGACAGGATCAGGCAAAATGCTGCGCAACTGATGAAAAATGACGTTTATCCTACAAGATTCTTGAAAAAAATTAGATTTGAATGGGAAAGAAGTTAATATTTTGTCACAAAATTGGTAGATTTCTTTGCTTGTCTTGAGAAAATACGACTTTTAGGACTCAAGGAGACAAAATTACTCGATATAATGGGAAGTTTTGCAGCACAGTAACTCTAAACGTTTCCTTTAACACTTAAACCACACGTTCTGTATGTGAGGTATCATTTGTGAGGCTTATCTAAAAGAGGACTATTCACACTGGAGAGAAGAAAAGGAAAAAGACACACAGAAGCTGAATGGTGATGTTCTACCGAGACTCACCCCTCGTCTTTGAACTTTTGGGGGCTATAGTGTTCCTCTATAAATGCAACTAATAGATCCCCTGTTACCTTGGACAAGTACAAGCGCCATGACACATGTGATAGCTATAGCATGAGGCTTTGGAATAGGAGAGGGGACCGAACGTGATATGACAACTGAATGAGTCCGACGACAGAGCTTGACATTTATATTTGTGCCGGGGACAATAAGAGATCAGACAACTGTCTCGCTCTGTGTCTTCTGCCAAAAAAAAAAAAAAAAAAGTGACATCAAAAAGCTGCTGCTATTCACTGAGATGAAGAGAGAGCTCTGGTTACAAGCTGGTTAAGAGCTAAGCTAAAAGAGACTCTTTCAGCTATGTCTGATGTTTGTGTGATGCTTTTTGATCCTGCCAGGACAATGGAGAGGCTTACAAAGAGAGGAGTTGCATTAAGCTGTTGATATTGACACATTTACTGCTGTGGTGGACAACGCTGCTCACATGACAGTCTGTATCTTAAATAAACTGTATGCATGCAGTAATGCTGAAGGGTGACATTAGCTGCTGAAGAGTAATGTGTTAGGGAGAGGGAGACACGGTGTCTCTCACCTCTAATTTAATCTGTAGCTTTCAGGATCGTGTTTTCTGAGCACGTATGTTGCACGTTTCGACCTCTCCTCGACAATAAAGCAAGTCTCTGCTGATGTGTTTTGTTTTGCGGCGACACAGGTGATATTTTTAGGATGTTAGCATAAAGCTTAACTGTCACACCTCTTGTCAGTGTTTAGCATCTTTGCCCTGGTGCTTCCTCTCTACTGTTTTTTTCCCCAACATTTTCAGTTAAAAAACTCTGATAAACCCACTGTGCAGTCCCTGTTCGTAACTTAACCACTGACAGACAAAGTTAGCAACTAGTAGATGAACATAGCTTAGCATTTTGATGCTAAACAGCCAGATATCGCTCATAGGAGCTGGTGGAGACCAAAACAGAGTAAATACTGGACGTACATTCAGAAAGTGGCCAGAAATATCCAGTCCAACTGAATACTAATGTTAAACTGCTAATCTACTAATGAGGGTTTAAATTAGATAGAGGTTTAACCTGCTATCTAACACCCAGCCACCTGGAGACATCATACAATAAGTTAAGGCTTACAGTTACATGCTAATATCCATCCACCTTTTCGTAGCCTTAGCAGGTTGTGAAAGTTATACACAGTGCTAGCATGCTGCTAGAAGAAGACTGAATGGTAAAAAGGTAGAAAATCGAGTCTATAAAGGAGAAGATATTTCAGTATTTTAGTTCTTTCAGAGTTGGAACACTTTGACCAGACTCTGTCAGTCACCAAAACAAATTAAATGTACTCCTCTCCTTCTATCTTTAACAGACTTTGTGCAGAAGTGCTAATGCACCAACCAGTCTGAACATGGCGACCGCTGCCAAACGTCTGAGACGGAGTCAATATTGTAAGGCCAAGTTCATGACTTGCTCTTATCTCTTTCCCATGGCCCATTTTTTTACGACGGATAAAACCTCCGTCTCCTTGACCTTGTCTCTCATTGCATTACCAGAGACTCGTTCTGAGATCCAGGCCCAGTAAAAAAAAAAAAAAAAAAGACGGAGTTGAGGCTCTGCTCATCTAAGGACCCTGCTGTCATCAATCAGAGGCTCCAGATCTGGCAATCCCATCAGCCACCTGGGCTACAGGCCGGAACCCAACACCCGCAGTTTGCCAATTAATTTTCTGATAGGGTTCAAAGGCAGAGCAAGGAAGGTGGGAGAGGCCGGGCAGGGGGTCCATCCAGGCCACAGTCCAACACACAGAAAACAGGTAAGCATTTACACACATAAGAATATCTACACTCTCATTTTAATGCTCTCAATTCTCTGACTGGTCCCGTCTCCCTCTTTTTAATGACCTAAGATATAATAATTAAGATCTTACACACACCCGAACGCACACCAACACTGGTCGCCCTCTTGACCTTCACTCAAGAGCTTGACTACTTTACAGCTCTCCAAAGACGCAGTGAAGGGAGGAAAAAAAAAAAAAAAACAAGGGCTGACCAATTAAACAGCAGCGTTCCAGGGAGCAAAGTGTACCAGACTGGAGCAGAAGGAAACTCATTTAGCAGATGAGTGGTTTTTGGGAGCACGCAGTTCCTATGAGAAGTGAGAGGTGCGAAGCAGACAGCGCCGGCGGGGATAGCGAGCTTCCTGTATGCAACGGCACAGAGCGAGCGAGCCAATCATAACACAGTCTCCTGAAAAACAAGCAAAGTGTTGTCACTGAGAGCTTTATGATAAAGCCTTTGAACGTTAAGAGATGGCCTGACCGGCTGCACCGCTGGTGTGTAAATCTGTTTCACAACTGCAAAAAAATAGCTAGAAATAAACTTGCAGTGGGTTTGTTGAGGCCTCTGGAACACATTACCATTCGTTTTTAAGCCATGCTTACTCTCAAAGACCTCTCCTAAAACACCCATTGTTGCACTTTTCTTCATTAAAAAAGGTTTTTTACCTGTGACATATTTTCCACATAAGGTCAGAACTCTAATAAAACATTCACAGTCTTTCCAAAAGCTCAAAACGCAACGTGTTTCTTTCAAATGAGGTGAGAAACATTTTCAGAGAGGCCTAGTATACATTAGACTAAAGTTTTATATTGATTTTCTTCATGCAACCATTCCCTTCTTTTTTTCTGGGGTGGAAACGGGCGTAGCGAAAAACGGATGCGTAGAAACAGCACTTTAATACCCTCACACATGAATCCCACATGTAGCGCTGTTAAATTGGATAGGATCATTATGATGTCTGAATTCAGCCCCGTCAGCTGGCCAACAGCTTGCACTCTTGGCTACTCCGCACTGGCTCACACATGTGGCTTTCTCAACAAGGGCTCCAATGCGTTCCGTACGCTCAGTGTCAGCGCAACTTAAGTTTCCTGCGTAAGGATGTGGGCAAAGACTTGGCCGGACTCGTATCTGGCTCGGAGTGAGAGCTGGAATGAAGCACAGGCTTCTATTTAGCGACCTATTCATGGCAGCGCTGAAGTTTGGAGTAAACATCTCTAGAATCTGTAATTCCTAAAAGAGCATCTTTACATTCTCTTTAAGTGTCCCTATGTTTTCTTTTTCATCCGAATCGCCAGGTGAAAGCAGAATGCGGCTTCTTCTGCAAGAAAGTTCTTTTGTTAGGCCCTTTTGGAAAGTGCATATATGTGCATTTAAGGACGAATGCTCAACTTTCTACAAATGACTAAAAGCCTGGTTCCATCTTGAGGAACGCATCTCAGGCTGACACCGCTCTTAACTTCAGATATGAGGAAAAAATGAACAGTTTGATTTCAATACCATATGTTAAACCTTTCAAGATCAAAGCTGTGAATACTTTGGTGCTGAAGAAAAGAAAATAATCAAATAATGTCCTTAAAATCCCTCTACTGAAAGGACTGACCTGATTCCAGGTCTGAGATTTACAGTCAATATACTATTTCGATAAAAGAAAAATGGCCAGAAGTGGGACTTTGTACGACTTTTCTCACATTGGGAGTGAAGAGAAGGGGGTTAGGCAACAGCTGTGCAATAAAAAACGTGTGGCCTCATAAGTTAACATTAAATTTGAGTCCATATTCCGTTCTTCCTAATCTCTCTCCCCTCTACGGCCTGACTTTTTCCATTCATTTCAACTGTGTCCTTTGGCGTGGGTGAGGGACCGCAGACCTTGGAGATGCCGGCAGGGCCTGCGTTTTGCTCACTGCAGGATTTAATGTCCACATCCTGCCTAAAACAGCTGAAGATGAAGCTTTTAACTAATTGAGAGTGATGCTACTGATGTAATGTGAACTACGGGGACCGTGGAGGGACTATCAGAGCGACGGGCCCGAAAAATCAATCGCTGGCCGCTCTCCTCCTCCTCTTGGCTCTGTGACACTGGTGGCCTCAATGCGTCTCAGATAACGTCAACATGCGAGAGGGGAAAAGGACAATTCATTCAGTGTGTGTGTGTGTGTTTCTACTGGAGGAAAATGAATGAAGACCTGATTTAAAGTGGCTTTGAGGCATGTGTGGAGTCAGGTGCACTCGCAAAGTTCATGGGTTTAATTTCTGTCATCGAGTAACCAATTAATTCAATCATTCTTTCAACCCACACCATATTTTTTTGTCCTAACTAATAACTACAACCTCCAAAACTCTTCCTGAGGTTCCACCTTACTCATATACACATAATTCCCAAACAGATTTATTTTCTTGCCATTCATTTTGAGAGAATTAGGACTAATCCACACACTGATCTGAAAGTGAGTAAGGCTGGAACTGACCTTTTAAAACATATATTATACATCTGTGTCTCAATGCCAATGAGGTGTGTATGGTCCTGTCAAATTAGCGGCACTTAATAAAAAGATATTGGAGTACATGAATAGGTCTGAGGTCATCTAACCATCTATGCAGGGTTGCAAAGGGGTGGAAAATATCTGGTAAATTTCCATGGGAATTACCAGGAATTTACAGAAATTAATGGTAATTAACTGGAAATTTGGGGTAATTTAAACAAACTGTATTATATACAAACATAAATATATAAACATATTGTTTTGTCATAAATTGAACTAAACACATTCCCTATGACCCCCCATCACAGTTGAGCTGGCCAGCACCATAGCTAGCGTCTTAAATTGTCAATGACATGGTGTTAGCTAGCTTACATTTAGCGTTTAGCTAGCTAGCTACTGTAAACACGTTTATTTTTTGCTAGTTAAACTTTAATACCATTGATAAAGTATGTTTACCTCAGTAATATCATTAAAACTATGTTGCCTGAATGTAATTTGTGTGCAGGATTAGGGTAGAAAAAACAGAATTTGCATTAAATTTGGTTGTTTTAACCAAGATTATACTGCAAAATGTTTGTTTTTCAACTATGTTAAAGTACCCTGTTATTGGCCAACCTGCAATTTTGCAAATTTCCCGTTTATTCCTATTAATTCCCATTAATTCCCATAGAAAGTTTCCAACTTTTTTTTAGAATCCTACATCTATGGGATCAAACGTTTCTAATTTAGCTGACATTGCTGTTTTATGTTATTTCTGACTCTATTAAGTTGTTGTTCTTGTGCCTGTTACAACCCTGTCAGTTAATATGTTTGCTTAGCAGCTTTTATTTTGAAAACTGCTGTATAAACATATTTACTTAATTCATCAACATCGTAATGTATGTGCTACCACCCACTCCTTCATAAGAAATATTGCAGGCTTACCAAGTGTCCCCAAGGACGGGCAAAGTTTCCTACCGTGGCCTTTCTGCCCTGAATATCTGCAATTTTTTGGCATGAAAATGGTCCAACATAAAGATACTAAAAGTCGACTTAGCTCCATTTCAATATTGACAGCTGTGTCAGCCTCAAAAACCCATTTAAATCTTTAGTGGTTTCTACACTGTAGGAGCAAAATTTTAGAGCATATTTTTAATTCAAATCACTCCCAGGATGTCTATTCTGAAAGCAGTGGAGTGGAAAACGGGCACAGAAAAGTACAAAAACACTGTCAAACAGAATAGAAACTTGGGGAGCCATTACCTCGTCTGCATCCGTGGCTGTTAGCTGCATTATCTTGAAGCCATCTCCAACGTTCTCCTCAATGGTCACATCAAGAATATCATTAGGGAAAACAGGAGGGTTGTCATTGACGTCCTGCAGCGTGATCTCCACCTGCAGAGGAAGAATAAACACCACAGTTTCCGTTAAAGCTCTGCCAGACTCAGCCTGCTACAGCCGTTAAGATCGCTGCGAAGAAAAAAAGGCGTCCATCTTCTAGGATTTCAGATGATGGAGAAGCTGCACAATAAGTGGAAAGTTATCATTCTTTGACCCCAGAGAGGCTCGAGAGGAAAAACTGTGAAATGATGAAGTGTGGTATATTGACTTGAAAGGTCAAAAGACTGCAGTGACTGAATTACTGTTTTATCCAAACATCATTTATTTTAGATCTAATAGAATAAGTCTGCTTTTCACAGTGAAAACACAGAAGCTACATATTTGGTCAAAACTGAGTGAAGACCAGAATCTTTTGACATCTATTTTACAGCATAAGAATTATAATGCCACTGAAATGTATAAGTTCTGGGAAAAAAAAATAGGTAGAAATAGGTAGAAATAAGTAGAAAGCAGAGGTTAGAAAGAACAACCTGCAGGGATTGCACTGTGGCTAGGTACCGCTAGCTAGCGGCTAAAGCTAATTTATCCACTACTTCCTGTTTCCTGTAAAGGAAAACTCAGTTGATGCCCCAACATGTTTTAAAATAAGTTTGTTAAACTACTTTATTAAAGCAGTAAACGCAGCAAATATAATTGTAACAGAGAAAAAAAGTTAGCTTAGCAGAGCTGTAGTGCCGCTAATAGCAAAATTCACTGCGATTTAATGCGGTAAAGCTGACTTCAAGTCACTTATTTAATTAAAGTTTAACAAATTAAACTTGTTTATTAGTTCAAAAAGTCAAGAAAGCTGAAAAAGGAATTAAACATATTCAGATAACTGCACTGAGGCTCTATGGTAGACCTCATATACCTCACTGTCACCGAAGCTTATGGAAACTGTACAATTTACAAATTGACTCGAGGCCCTTTTCCACAGAGACTTCCACAGTGAGTGTAACAGTAGAGCAAACTAACTGCAGCTCAGGGATTTTCGCTTTTCGTGTCTTAGGAATCAAAATAAACACACATTACTGTGGACCACAGACCCCCCATGTGGATAAACTTATAGCACTCTGATAAGTTAAATTTAACACAGACACAGCTGTGGTGAAAAGAGCGAAAACTATGATTAGATCAATTGTTTATATAAGTTGTGCGATTTCAAGTAAATCAAAGTGACATTTAAGTTTTCCTCATTTTAAAATAGACCACATGGAGCCCTCTCTAACCAACCCACCCTGTGGCTAATACACTATATGGCCATAAATATGTGGACACTTCATTCAACATGCTCTTATTGTGTTTTTGATTGTCATAGTTTTGGCGAGGCCCACTTAGGTTTTCAATTAAGGGAAATTTTAATGCCACAGCGTTCAATATTTTGGACAACAGTGTGTTTCCAGCTTTGTGGCAACAGTTTAGAGAAAACCTTTTCCTGTTTCAACCATGACAATGCCCCTGTGAACAAAACCAGGTCCATATAAATAATTGTTTTCAGAGCTTGGCTTGAACAGAGCCCTGACCTCAACCCTATCCAGCACCTCTGGGATGAAGAGGAGCACCGACTGAGAGCCAAGCTCACAAATGTTTGGCATGACACGTAAACACAACAACAAGAGCAACAAGAGCACTAGAATTAAAAAATATATATCATAAATATTCAAGCAACAGATCTCACTGCTTTAGTTCCAAGGGGGGAATCAAAGAAACCACCTATGGCAGCACAATGAAAAGCAGTTACACAAACTCAGCTATGCAAATGTCTGAGGGAAAGTGGAAACCCTGGAGACAGTGAGAGTGAGACATTTATGGTTTCAGATGTTCTGTGTCTAGTGTGGCGATATTACATTTCCACTCATATCCCACAACTTAAACTGCAATCCCCTCCGCCTCATCCACTAACCCAAATATGCATTTCAAAGCCAGTAAACACGACTCGCTTTTGAATCATAACAGACATTTTGCTGCGCATTCTCTGTTTATTGCTTCTATAAATATGGAAAAGCCGTGTTTAAATTCTCCAGTGATAGGATCTCCATTAATGTTGACAGTGATTATGGTAATTCTTGTGCCAGGCATCACAAGATGCCCCCCCCACCACCACACACCTCTCTTTCACAGCCTCTTCATGAAACTACACTTTTAGCGAGGTGAGATAGGAAATGGAACAAGAACAGTGCAGTTGTCAAAAGTCTACAATGGGTGCAGCTTTTTGTGGCAACAAGAGTTTCCCAGCAGGCATCTACAGAGAAGACAATGGGCCTCAAGGTTGCACGACCACCAAGGTGAGGTGGGGGGGTTAAATACAGCAGTCTATTCATACCCAGCTATTGACAGGAAAAGCAGACTTCACATGCCCCACAAATCTGCTCTGCAAACCAACAGAAGCAGGAAACTCTTCATAATAGCTGCCACTGACTCCTTTTGGAAAAAAAGCTTAGTTCATTAAAGATGACCCAGAAGAAAAAGCTTGAGGGAGACGTGGCTGAAATGGTGTCAGAGCTGAAGTGAATAAAATATGCTTCTTGCTGTTTACTGCTATGACACCACCACTGCAGCGGGGCAAGTCTGGGCTAAGGTCACAATTACAGCAAAATCTCATCACTGAATACTTTATTCATCTGATCTGCTTGTGCCCAGACGAGGATGTTGTCCACTTATTAAACAGACTCTGATTTTGTGCCTGCGTGTCTGCATGAGTGGAGATAATTACAGAAGAACAAGACAGATTATGTCCTGGGCACCAGCGATGCAGAAGTCGGTATAAACAAGCCACAATGACAGCGGGCTCTCGACTCTCAACTTGCGCCTGAGCCGAGGGACCGGGGCAAAGTCAACAAACAATGAATATTTATCTCCCGCCCTGTGTGTGTCCCCTTGATGTGTAAATAATGCAAGGCCCACTTCTGAGGAGTGAACTAATTAGGGTAGAAGTGCAGTTTTGAGAAATAATTACGCCTCACGCTTCCAGTTTGCATTACCCAGGCTCCCACGGGACACGAATATATCAAAGAGCTTTGGTGAAAAATTCATTGGAGGAAGAGGAAGCAAGGTCAGGAGAGGAGGGTGAGGGTGGAGGGGGGAGGCCGAAGGGAGCAGGAAGAGAGGTTTTTGTTCCCTCTACTCTACCTGTCTGTGGCGGGCCCAGACGCCCCGGCCGAGGCAGGTGAAACACATTAGTTTACAAGGTAAAAGATTGTGTTTCACGAACTACTGTTTCAAGTTGCAGGTGCTGCTAACTGGCTGCCAGGGTTTTATTATTTATGGAGAGGTATGAATGATTCACGCGTCAAGTGGTTCCTGAGCGCTGTCGATTATGAGACCTTAAGTGATGGAAGGTATTTGTCCAAGAGGTTGAGACTGGAGCTCGTACAGTGCGGCGATAAATTAATCTTGTTGCAAAAACTCCCAGAGCTTATGTGATATACGAAGGAGTGACAGGTTGGGATAATTTAGATGTCTGAGCTCGTGTTATGTAATCGAGTCTCCTTTCTCACTCGTAAAATTTAAACGTAAAGGGTTAGTTCACCCATATTTCTCCACTAACCTCTCCTTGTACTGTATCTGTCCATGCAGATAGTTTCTTTTTAACGTACTGAAGTTTCAAGATATCCACATCTGAGACTTCTGCAGTGACCCCAATACGATGGTGGTGAATGGAATTTTATTTGTGAGGGCTAAAAGCATGAGAAAATACGTAATAACATTTTCAAAAACAACTTGTCTTCCAGAAATAATGTCCCACTTATTCTGGATGCTTTACAGGAACTACTTTTCTCCAAAGATATAGTCCCTATGAAATCAGTTGATAAACGGTCTGTGGATTGTAGCACCACAAGTAAAATTCCATTAACCTCTATTGTATTGGGGTGGAGACAAGTTTCAGAGGCCTTGGAAAACAGCACCAAAACTATAAGCAAGCGAGGCTAACTGAGACAATTTGGGCGAATTTGCTGCTTCTTTCATTCATGTTTTGTAACTCTGGCACTCCACATTTAGCCACCTTTAAAGAGACCGGCTCATAAAAGCAGACTACAGACATCAAAGAGCAAACTTTTACCTCAAGAGTAACAGAATATACCGAAATAAGCCTTCCATCCCACCACTCTGTTAATATCCACAGAGAGGAGAAACCAGAGTTGCGGTCGCAGCTGAAGGTAAAAGCATCACCTGCATCACAGAGTGCAAACAACCTCCTTTCCCACATTTAAAAAGTGGAAGTAGCACCGGTTTTCATATGTTTCCCACTTAAAAACGTCTCATACTTGTAGTCCTGCCAAATCCTCTGCAGACTGTCAGACAAGGGGGTGGAGGGGTGGGGGGAGTCACTGCAGGAGCAAGAGATGTATTATTTTGAGCACAATCCCGTGTAGGCTGAGCACATATTTTGTCAGTTACCGACTCAGTTGTTTTTAATAACCGGTAGAGGGTCTGATTAATTAAGTGAGCAATGGTTTGCATTACAGATGAGTAATACAGTGCATGCTTGCTCCACTGAACACCACGAACCCCTGAGTGAAAAGGGTAAAATTCACATCATTAGCACAAACATCTCTTCCAACGCAGACCTTGCAGAAAAAAATGTGACCTCTGAGTGCAACTGATGCAACAGTTGGCCTGTAAATGTTGAGCTCATCTGATCATAAAAACTGGAGCAGGGTGCGCCTCCTGCAGGAAACAATCATTTCAAAATGATTAAATGTCTCATTAGATGCTGTTGACGAGTCGGGGTCAGGGGTTGGGGGAAGCACAGACTTCCAGCTCTCGTTATACTTGGCCTCTGAGATTGAACGATTCCACTTTGCATCATCCATTTTCACTGATGTGCACATGAGCCCCGGGTTGGACCTAATGTGTCAAAAAAAAAAGTGGGATCACAAGGCAATTCCAAATATAACACTTCATCATAGAACCAGAGCCAGAATCATATGCTGTTAAAAGAAATTACTCAGGCTTTTGGCACAGTTAAATGGCACAAAGGAATTTTTGCAATGCCGTAAAAGAGAGTCAGCACCAAAAGCCTTTGAAACGTGCTGATTCCATTGATGTATAATAAATAAATAACCAAAACTGATCCAATTTGAGGTATAATGCACTGTTTGTTTACAATGACATGATGGTTATCTAAGGTTACGCTGGTCTTGATGCCTCAGTTGGGGCCTTGTGTAACGAGAGGACAGCGCTCTGAGGCTGAGGACAGTCGAAGGCTGGTACAGCTTGGGCTGGTTAGCAGTGTTCCAGCAGAGGCAAGAAAAATACGAAGTATCCAATTGCTGCATTTCCCACAAGGAGCAGGAGAGTCATCACCGGGCCTTCTCATATTGAGACGGAGAGGTTACATCCCTTCCAACCGCTGACTGTGAAACCTTCGAAGAACCGCACCCAAGCAGGTCAGTAAGGACATCCGAACTAAGTCCCACAACTGCTTCGACAAAGGATCAAACTTCCATGGGTTTCTAACAAGCTCCCTGCAGGCTGGAAAACCATTCTTTACCCAAAGGTTTCTGCACTATTTAGAAGCCACTGTATTGTATGAAGGAAACTGTCATCCTCTCAGCTTTGGAAATGGATTACTGACTGTCTAGAAAAAGCCCAGACCTGTGTCTGTGTTTGCCTTGCTTAATCTGAAAACCGTATGGCAAGATCAGCGCACATCTGATGAACGCCCTGCTATGTAAGGGAATTTGTAAAATAGGACTGGGGTGATAGAATGCCACATTCAACATAATTCATTTCCTGCAACTCCAGACACACTCAGACAAAGACCATCGATATTTCACTTGATCTTCACTTCCCTTTCTACCTCTCCTTGTGGTTGTTTCAACTGTTTAGATAGAACGTCATCAACTCTTGGCTCCAGATTTATGGAGCTTAAAAACTCATGGGTTCTGTAGGTCAAGGACGCTGGTAGAAATGCCATCTCAGCTCTGGTACCTTTTAACAACAAAAGGAAACGCAACTAAATAATTAAGACAAGGTCAAAGTGATCTCTTCCGCACGGCTTCTTTAACACGTGTACAATCACAACTGGCTCGATCTGTCAAACAAATGCCTGCAGAGTAATTCATCTTCCAACCGCAGTCATCAGACTCGGCAAAGTGTATGCGCGCTCTGGAGACAGGAATTTGAGCATGCCGGAGATGGGAATGTGCCCGGGAAAAAGCAGACAAAGCTGGACGCCGGCCAAACCTCAACGCACTGTGCGAGAGAGAAGTCAGGATACGATCATATCCCCCTCAAGTCCCCCCAAAATCTTCTGCAGTCCCATGGAAAGAAAGAAAAAAAAAAAGAGAAAGAGTGAGTAAGGGAAAGAGACAGACAAAACAAAAGAGGAGAGCCTGCAAACGATCATAAAGCACCTTGGCCTTATGTAACCAACAAGGGGAGAGAGAGGAGAGACAATGTTGGACAAGTGGTTTTCATAAAGGGGATCACTGTCCTCTCAGTGGACCACTTCACCAACTGTTAAAAGATTGTTTGTCTACAGCAGGCCCCTTCAAGCCCCCTGCAAATCCTTGCCAAGCGAGGTTCCCTCTGAGCATTTCTGGTGGGATATATAATCCAACAGAACGAACAACCCACCGGGTCATCTGGACCAGTGTATTGTTTCACTGAGGCTCTGGGCTCTTAGACATCTCTGCACACAGGAGAGTGGAAACAAATCGTGATGGATTGCCATTTTTAATGGTCCCGTATCCGGCCATGAGCGGTGCAAACTGGGGTTCTTCTTCGCTATAAACAGCCATAACTCTTCCCCTATTACTCCTACCTGGGAGAGTTAGATGGAAAGTTTAATTAGACCTTGTGCAAGATCAGAGTAGAGCTAATGGAGGCGAGACAAGATTTAGCTCTCCTTGAAGCCGGAGCACAATTCAAAGCCATCAATGAAATTACCATAGCCTATTAAATGCAGCAAGTTCTGTATCCCTGGATTAAAAGGTTAGAAGAACATCAAAACAAGCATTTTCTCCTTCTTGTGAGATGAAAGGTAAAAAACAAAATAATTAGCCTATTTGTGAAAAGTATGCTTTGAAGATGTAAGGAAAGAAATGTATTTTCTTTTTATCAGTTGTCTGTCTTTTTTAAGGACTTTTTTAAAAAATGGAAGGAGACCAGAACTGGAATCAGCCGACTATCGGTCTCCATGTCGGTGCCACTGACTCTGCATGAGTCTACGGCCTTATCACTCCGCTCTCGCCACAATTACCTCCAATTACGGCATTCAAACCACGCAGACCATGGAAAGGAGAGAAACTGAGAAACACAGCACTTTGTAATTGCTCATAAAACCCCTTGAAATAGATCAAAAACTATTAGATTTTCTGACTTTTAACCACTTCTGGGACTGAAAACCTTGAGATTCAGGCTGAAACAATATTTCACATGGGTATTACGCATTTTGGAAACTTCATACTGTTGCTACACTCCATTTAAGAACAAAAATATTGCACTTTTTTCTCTTTTTCTTATTCTGACAGCTGTAGTTGCCTCTTACTTTGCTAAAAAAAAAACAAAACAAAAAAACTTCAAATTCAACATAGGCTGAGCTCATTTGCAGTTTTCAGATAACAACATCCACTTCTCAGAGCCTGTCTTGTTTAAATCTGGAAGAAATATACATTTGACAGAGTTTTATAAAGGCTAAGAGGTTAGCGAATGTTTTCCAGCCCATAGACGAGTGAGTAATCCTTCAACTGATATGAAAGGAAGGAAAATCCCCAAAATTGGAGGTGCAAGCTTCAGCTTTCATCCGACAGCTGCAGTATAACACACTGCTAGAGTTTATAAACGAAGTAGTCGGCGTCACCACCACCTGAATCACTTACAGCATTAGAAATATGGCTTACAGGTTAATGCATCAAAAACTTAATACTCTGAAAAGGATCAGTCTTCACCATTAGAACTTGGACTTTCTTACTTAATGGAGTATTTTACAGCTACATACTCAGAACAACCAGTGGTAATGTCCCAAAAAAGTTATATTACTGTCCTAATTTGATGCAAATTTAATTTGATTTGTCTGGAGCCATCATAAATACATATTGGGGAATATTGTTCCACATGGCTCAGTTTGTAATGTCAGGGCTTCACATCAGTGGGATTTCAACAGATAAACGCTAAATCTAAGTGATATACAGTAGATATCAGGCATCTTTTTCTAAAGCCGGTGTCGGTTTCCAAGAAGTTTCTGGAAGGTCTGCAAGAGGCTTTAAAGACTATTATGGCATCCATTTCATAGTCGCTGTCAACCAGTGATAAATGCATGAGATTTACAGGAGCTAGGGGGACAGAAAAATGCATTAGCGAAAGATCTCTGTCTGGATTTGACCTAATTATTAACAAGTCACATCTGCAATGACATCTCCCCCCTCTGCAGTAAACTAATTCTGTAACCTAGAGATCTAGGCTAAACAATTAGTCCACCGTAATGATGTTTGGGACTGATCTGATTATCAATTCATTAGATCTGATTTCCATCATGGTTACTGTTATGGTTGGGAGTTCAGACAGCATCAAAGATATGTTGTTCTCAGACTTTGCCTCATTTACTTGTTTGCTGGTGGCAGGTTTTGGGGTCAAGAAAAAGGCAAGGGGTTTCCACTGTCTAATAGTGTAATAGCATATTAGTAAGACAGCTCTGCAATCATGAAAAAAGCCAGTTACTATTCACGTCATAAAGTCAGGTTTATATTCAGTGTTGAACTTAAGATGAACTGAAAACATCACTGAATGGCAGAGATCTTTGTGGGGGGAAAAAGGCTGAGGTGAAAAGTGAAAAAAGATGATACTTAGCTGCTGTTTACTCCATTTAAACAAGCGTGAGTGGAGGAGTAAAGGATAGCGAGTCAGGAATTTAAGAACAAGCGTGTATATGTGTATGTGGGTTGGTGTAGAAACCAGCTTTAATCCGAAACAGGACTAGGATTGTTTTGTGAACAGCTCCAAGCACCCCCTGCAGCTGCTGTTTATGTGAAAAAAAACCAAAAAAAAACCCTGAAAACATTAACATTGGGAGGATCAACAAACAGAGCAGGGGTGGGGAGTGGGAGTGTGAGTGTGTGTGTGAGAGTGTGTGAGAGGCAGTAGTCGACCTTGTGGCTGACCTATGCTCCGGGAGGAAACCTGACAGCCACCCACAGCTCCTGCTGACCAAACTAAAAATAAGAACATAAGTGATAACTGGGAACGATGGACAGAGGTCTAGATTTCACAGCTGCTGTTTGCTGCTTTTTGATGATGTCATATATTTCCTCTTGGTATTAACAACTGCCTTCTATATGTTCTTTGCTGAAGATCAATACCACGTATCTCAAATATCTGTGTTCAAGCTTATGCTCACAGTTTTGACAAGACTCTAGGAAGTTTCTAGTGTGTCGAGACATTAATTAACCTTGTTAAAGCACAAAACCTTTTACATTTTGTCCAGATTAAACAATTGAGAGACAATGTGTTAATTTGTAAACTTTGGATAAGACAATCCTTTAATAATCCCACAGCGAAAAAATTTACAATAAATGTTTGACCCTGACGTGATTTGAACACGCAACCTTCTGATCTGGAGTCAGACGCGCTACCGTTGCGCCACAGAGTCAGTTACATGTTGGGTGGATGCATTGGTTAGGTATATTATAACTTTTAAGGGAGTCAAGCTAGCTGTTTCCAGTCTTTATGCTAAGCTAAGCTAATTGCCTGTTACAGACGTGAGAGTCATACTCAACAAAAAAGCAAAAGAACTAGATGAGGTAGACACAACTCTGAATGAATAATGTATTATAAATATAATACATTGGCTACCTTAATCAACCTCAAGAAAATACGGCTCCACACCACCTAATTTAACTTGAAATAACCTTTGAAGGCTATTACTCTTTTTGGTGCGCCATACATCTGCCGTGGTCATTTAGGCCTCAGCAGGAAACAGCTTGGCAAGAAAACCTGATCTGAAGACATTCTGAGGGGCAAAAGAAAAAAAAATGACGAAGAAATGTTGATGAATTTAACATGAGGTGGCGTAAAAAAGACTTCTGCCAAATAACTTGACAATGAGGGACAGTTTCCCCCTGCTGAGGCCATTCATGGAAACAGACTGGAGGGCCTCGAGATAGCTCCACTTCCCTTTTCTCTCCTCTCCGACACATGGATACAAACGGGTGAAAATGCAAACTTTGCACCAATCACACGGTCGGCTACGACATGCTCATTCATATATGTGTGACGGTGAAGGCGCCCCTCCGCCTTCACACCGCACACATACCTCCTCATGCACTTCCACGCTACAAGGAGGTCTTACAAGGCTTCACATGTTTAACTCTCTCTTATTATCATGAAGATGGGCCTTTTGGAAGTACCATCCATCTTAATTAACAAGCCATTTGTATGCACTTCAGCCCCAAAGACAAAATAGCATGGGAAGAAATCCTGTGGCCAAAGACGAATTCTAGGACTCTAAGACATCATTAGCGGATTAAAAAAAACTTCAATAGCCTTCCCATGTTGCCTGCACATTTCATTATCTCCCACTGTTCATGGCAATTCCCAGCCTCATCCTTTGCATTTTTTTTTTACGGTTGCGATCCAAAACTTTCTCCATGGAGCGAGAGCCTTGCTGCTTCCCATTCCTTTAGAGTTCCACATAATTTGAGGCACTCTCTTCTTGATTTAAGGCCCCGGCCGTAACATCAATGCCTCACTGTCTGTAATACAAAAAAAAAAGAAAAAAAAAAAAGCGACTGACGTATAGCGTGTCGCTCTGCGGCTACTGAAATGAGTGAATATAATTTCTGCCTTCAGACGTCAGGCACGAACAAACAAATGTCAGCCTCAATATGATCTGTTTTCTCTCACCAGTCCCGTGGCTAAACGGTCCGCAATAAGAGGACTTGTTGAAAGATCACTATTTTATAAGTGGCTCCGTTCTGGCAGATGTCTGGCTTTTTGAAACGGTCACTCTGCTGGGTAGTGTGTGAGTGTGTGTGAGTGCACACAAGAGTATGGGGGTCTTCCCATAGGGCCTATGTCTGCTAAACAAAAAGGAAATGTTTCAAAAACAGCCTTATGGGTAATTCGCCCTCACAGCGATCGCTTTTTTCTTTTCTCTTTCTTTTTTTTTTGTCTGGCGGCACGCTTGAACGCAGCTGAATAGCCAAGAGACAATTCGTCTCAATTCCCCATTCAGGAAACCTACAGAGACTATTAATTGTCAACTCATAAAGGGCCCATAGATGCCCCATGAGAGAGGAAGCAGCTCATACTCTTTAGACTTTTTTTCTCACTCTCCTCTTCCTTTCTCTTCGTCTCTACTATCATCCATAACACCTTTAGGTTTTCTCCAGGGTTTAGAGGGTCAGCGCGCAGGGTCAGGAGGTGATGATTAATTCCTCAGAGCAGTTGCATTGTGGGAGCTCTTGGTTACTCTGGGGTCAAAACCCCAGTTTAGCACAAGGGTGTCATTTGTTAGCTGACCTCTCCTGCAGGTCTGACATGTATTTTTGCGGATCAGGGAAAGAAAAGAAAGCAGACGACTTCTGTTCTTCATTTCTATCACTTCTGTCTTTAAATAAATCCTTCAGACTTTTTTTTTTTTAAAAAGAGAGAGACAGCCTGCCCAGACAACAAGACTTGTGGGTATTTGGGAATTTGACAGAAAGAAATACTCAGACAACAAAAGAGCAATGATGTCCTTCTCCTCCTCTGACTCTGGAAGTGAAACCAGCAATCAGCAATCACTCAAACAAAGGGCTTCTTAAAACAGTGAACACCAAAGTCCGACAAAGTTGGTGTTTACTAGCGGGGGAAATTGTTTAGTCTAGCGGCGATAGCAACAACAAAAATCAAAAGTCATTATCAATATCTGTGGCAAACAATGTGGGGATGAAACATAAGATACACAACGTGTCCCAAATTCACTCCACACCCGGGCACAAACACACAAACAGAGCCCTGACAAGTGACATATTAATTCAACATTTACACAACATTTTAAACAATGCGCCCGGGGGAAAAGCGGATTGTGTTCGGAACCAAAATCTTTACGAGGTGTGTTTAGACTGAGTAGCTTTGGATAACACAAATACACAAATTTCTTGTAGGAAAACATGCAAAGAGGCTCGTCTAGTTATCTTATCCTAAGGCACGTACAAATGTTATTTTCCATGTTAGTGTTCGGGGCAGTTTTAGCAGGACATCAGCGATGAGTTCTCATAATGAAAACAATATTTACCCACAAACTGTCAGTACCACTTTAATGACTTTTTATGGATTCGGGAAAAAAACATCCGTCTGACCACAAACTGTGCCAGTATCACTACCAGACGACTGGTGGTGGATGCTACATCAAAAAAAATCAAAACATTACTTTGACGGCTGCACGTCATCCAGGTCAGCACGGGGAGGGGGAAAAAAAGAAAAGGGGACTAATGTCTAAGCCTCTGGACGTCTGGTCGGTGTCAGTCAGTGCAGCGAGGAGGATTTAAGAAGGGCTGCGCCAGGGTAAAAGGGCTTACAGTGTCACATATGATCTAGTCACCGACAGGAGCAGTCACCACCTCCACCTCCACCAGTACACCCCACCGCCGCCGCCACGACCCGGCATGCATGGACGAAACCAACCACTTGGCACGATGGGACAGAAAGAGAAGGGTGGGTGGGGGGGGGTGAGAGAGTGGAAAAGGGGAATGAGGGCAGCAATTGAGAGACCAGAAAAAGACAAGTGAGGCCCTAAAGTCAATCAGGCCTCTTGTCTCTCCTCTCTGCTCCTTTTCTTTCTTTATTCTCCCCTCCTCTTAACCTCCCCTTCTTTTCTCCTGAGCCCCCCCCCCTCCACCTCCACACTTTTTTTGAGCCCCTCTCTCCTCAGCTGTACTGCTTGTTTTGTTCTACAGTGTCAGACCGATATGTTGTGCCGATTCTGGCCTTTTAATAAGTGTCATGTATCAGCGGTCGAATGCTGATATGGCGGATGTTCTTTCTGAAACAGAAACTATTCAGTACATTAGTGTAGAATTAACACCAGTCGATCTCGATCCACAGTTAAAACACAAAACAGTAAATCTGCAGCGATAATCTCATGCCACACAAGCCGATAAAAGAGCAATCACCTCTTTCTGAACAATCCCTCCCTCCTGCCTTCTGTCCAACTGGCCGGTTTATGTTTAAGATTGATGCGTCCTGCCTCCACATCCTGCTTCTACAGGAAATAAATCACATTAAGGAAGTAATACTTTTTCTTTTGACCTTAAAGGGGTCACTCCCTCAAACCATACAACTTTACGCAAGGTCGATTTGCTGTTTTACAGCTCGGTCTGTGGAAACAGCTGTATTAAATCTGAGGGAAATATCCCTGATGATTTCAGGGTCATCTTTAAGTTAGATCTGTAATATTTGATAGAAAACCTAAAAACTGAGGGCATGGGAGCTTGAAAGATGAGGGTATTTAACAGGGAAGGAGGGCCTGGAGTTTGGGTTTTTAACCTTGACCCATACTGGGGAATAAAAGCCAGGACAACTCCATGAATCACATGCTTAAAAAATAAATAAATACCCTGAACAGATCATGATAATGGAGCCATGCAGAGGAAAATGCCAGCTCTTAGCACTACAAACATGTTAGAAACAATATCAGCCTTCAGTACTACAAACCTCCAAACCATTCACTCCCCCTGACATGCACTGCCCTGTAGTCTCTCCCTCTCTGGGCCTTAATTCCTGTTTCTATTTTTCCACTGCACGCGAGAGCTCCTCTTTCATTTGAGATTCCTCTGACATGTAGCTCAGGTTTCAAGTAAATCCAGCTCTGGGCCACCAGTGTACCTGCTTAAACAATAGTCAGAGAGAGAGGGAGAGTTAAGAAAAATAATAATAATAGAATATTCTAACAAAACAAATGCATCTCCATCTCCTCTGTGTAATTTAGCACGCCAGACTGTCACACAGCGAGAGGTTTACTTTCCATTATGGTGATATAATTTCCATCTGACACGAGGCTCGGTTCGTCAGTGGACCATTGAATTCTCATCTTTCTTTCGGAGAAAGGTTTTGCTGAGCACACAAGTCAAGTCTGTCTGTCTCACATTCATACAGTTACACGCTTTCACACCTGGGGAGCTGCTCAGTGCAAGCACAGCCATCTACTGTTGGCAACTGAGAAGCTTTATTCGAGCGGCTGTGAGTTGAATGAGTGGTTACGAGTCTCTTTCTCTCAAGGGCATCCTATTAATTGAGAGGGTGTTTCTCATTCAAGGTCTTCTCTCTCTCAGTCGGTGCACAGGTTCAAATTGTGGACTTTTTGGTTGCTTTTACAAGAGCTAAAAGTAGTTTTTTCCTTTATTTTATATGTTATACATTCTAACATAATTAAACATAGTGCAAAATGTGAAAATTAGGTACAATGAATGAGCCTTTTTGTTTTTTTTTTCCTCACATTCCAAGTTATTTTGTGTATTTTATGTATTTGCAAAAAAAAAAATTTAACAATGCAAAATTAAAAAAAAAAAACAAACAAATTTCTCAAGTGCAAGTACTATAGCTCATTCAATAGGACTGATAATGAGAATAATTGGCATTTTCTAACTCATTTATAACCAGGAATTGATGATACTAGAATTAAATAGCTAACTACTCATCATCTCTTGACAGCTGTGGGCTAAAATGGTTTATTTGAGGTTAGCTAACAGGCTAAATAAGCTAAAAAGCTAGCTAAAAATAGCGCTAGCTCTCCTCTATCCACTTTCACAGGGCTTCAGTCTAACCTTACTTGTCCTGTATAATATGGTTCTTTGTCTCTATGTGTAAAGCTTTAACTCAAGCAAAAAAAAAAAAAAAAAAATTATACTTCTGAGGAATGTTTTCATAGTTAAGTCTCCAAACTGCCTTTCAGAGAAAGTCTTTCTAACCCTTTAGCTACCGCCTCTCTGTATGTCTCCACATTGTCTAGGAATGCCTTTGCATAGCACGGTAGCCCTAAGACCCAAAAAAATCTCTCCGGGCCAGATGGTTTGGCTGGACGGCAGAAGCCTGGATTCCCACGGAGGAAACACTGAAGTTGGAGCTTTTTCAGTTACGCTTCGAGCTCCCTGCAGCACACTCTGTAATGCCATGATTCAAACTCATTGGGCTGCGTGATGTTTAATTGAACCACAAGCTGTTAATCCAAGGAAAGAAAATCAACTAATCCAGATTAAGGTCAGACAGACGGGAGGGAATGGAATTGTCAAAAGCACTCCCCTGGCCTGCTGGGTACCTTTAAAGATCAGGCTCATTACTCAAAAGCCAAACATGCTCACGTGAAACAAACACCAAACGGACTTTCTTCTTGTGTGTGTGTGTGTCGTGCCGTGAGAAGATTTTGACATAATCTTGCACCAATGACTGCTTGTTTGTTTGTTTTCTGCTGAACTAAGGATCCAAATCAGGAAAAGACCAGTCTGAGAAAATGTGTGACTGGACTGATCCATGAATGGAATTTTAACAAGAGGGGAGTTGTTAGGCGTTGTGAGAGGCGAGCTGACCGAGGGTTATACGATAGTGTTAGCAGATGCAGTTGGCACCAGCTCCATTGCTAAAGCTTCATTTAATTCACTCCTTCCTTATCTTCTGCATTTGAGCAAACATTTCCTCACTCAGTGCTTTTTCACCAACACACATCTTAAAATTTTTTATCTTTGTCTCTCTTTCACCGTCCCTCTTATCTCTTCTCACAAAGGGAACGACTGGGCCTAACCGTATCTTTATCTTTACGGACGCAGTGCTGACAGGCAGAATTTGAAAATAGTTCTCCTGTTGCTCTGGTGACAATCCCGTTCTCAAGAGAAAACTCCAAGATTATGTCATTTCTGTTCATCAGAGCAATGAAACAGTGGGACATTTGGTCAGGCAGGGTGTGTGAGATGAATGCATTAACACAGCTGGACCATTCTTATACACTTGAAGACGAAGGGAGGATGGGAAAAATCCACAAAAATGGGATGAGGGTGCAGCTCGATAACACTTCACTTGAGTCCCCTAATGCAAACATTTAATAAAAGGTGCTTATAAACGCTGCTGATAATTTTGCTTAGAAACTTTCCAGCTACTTTTCAGAACAAAAACTTTCCTTTTATTGAAAATTCAAAATGGTCTCCAACTCCGGATCAGCGTTTTCAATTCAGTGATGCAGACAGTACAACTGAGCCACTGCCAGTGGGGCATTTTTTTTAACACTTACAATGGATAAAACATCTCCTTCTCACACATAAGAGCAAATAACAATTCAGTTTTCTTGTCTTCTGAGATTTACTGTTGATGTTGATGACGGTCCAACACTGAGCTTTTTCACGGGCTTTCAACTGTCTCACACAGTCTTCATCTGCACATAGAACTGGCTCAGTGGTAATGGACCTGGTGGTGATGGTATACTGCACCTCCTCTAGATTTTTCTGCTGATTCTCTGCCTTAATTAACTAGCTTACTTGCTCCTACTGTGGTAAAAATACCGACTGGTAGTATATTTCTTATTTACAGCTCTGAAGAGAGAATTAAGTTCTATTTATAACGTTCTCTTTCCAGTAATGCCTGATAAACTGCCAATGACTCTTTAAGGTTCATTTTATTAATGAATTATCTTGGTTGACTGCCCAACTGTGTCACTGTGAATGACTGTGGACCATTGTGGCTCTGTGATTAAAGTATATCATGCACGCTGCCAGGTTTGTAAAGGTCTCGTGGCGCTCTGAGGTGCTTTGGATTAATCTCTCCAACAATGACAAATGGTATCAAGCGCTATACTTTACATTCTGTGGCAATTACTGCATACCAGAGGGGACTAATCAGTAAAAGAATTCAAGTATGCAAAGGCAAGCCCATATTAATGTAATATAGAAGGAGTGTAAAGAAAATTTAGGCCTTTAAATGTGAACTAAATGTTTAAATGTAAATTACTTATTTAGCTAACACATCTCTACATGTTTTCACATCTCTCTCAGAAAATCATTTTAAGGCTTTAAGGTACGTCAACAGATGGGACCACTGTTTGATAATTTACAGTTGGGGGCGGTCAAACGGTTATCCAGAGGCGGACATGGATAATGCATCCCACACTGTATCCCATACTGAGTGATTTCAGGTGGGACTGGACACTAACATTTATCCACAATGTCTTCGTTTTTCTTGGGGGAGACGGCAGGGAAGATGGAAGGAGAGGGGAGAGGAAAAAAGAAAGGGACCCAAATTTGACTAGGCAGCTGTGTTTGGGAAAGGAAACTATTTATCAAAAATGGGGAGTGATATATGCTATCCTCTCTGTGCTAACCCCAAACTCTGGGTGCGCTGTCTCATCTGCTGACCCGGTCTCATCTGCAACTGTTCTCAGAGATCCATCACGGTCTCCAAGACAGATACGCAGCGCTCCGAGGGCCTCCGCAATTAGTGCATCAACAGCTGGGGAGACCATTAAGACACTCCCGGGTGTTTGCTTCATCTCTTTTGTTTGGAAAAGACCGAACAGCATGGACAAATATGGGAACGTTAATGAACGGTGTCTGTCACTGTGAGTGGGAACGCCTGGGTGGGAAAGTTTTTAAGGGCACAATGTGAATTTTGGGGCAAAAAAAAAAAAAAAAAAAAATGGCAGGGAGAAAAGGGGAAAAATGGGGGTGAAGTGACGTCAAACAAAACTGTGGACAGCCGTTTGGAAAATGTTATTAAGATGTGTAATTTTTGCAGATGTTCATTATGCTTTGGCCAGGGTTAAGAAAATAAGTGGTATTACAGTTTTGCCATTTGTCTTTGGAGAATAGATCACTGGCTAAAGCTTTGACTATGAGCCATTTGAGGCCATCATACTGTATACTGCATGCGAGGCAATTAAACCCAAATGTGGATGTAATGCTGGCAGTCTACTAAGGCTCACTTTTAAGTCAGGTTACTGTGTCTGTTGCCACTTAATTATGTGCATCGAAGCCAAATTCCCATCGTTGACGTTCATTTACACGCATCCAGACTACAGGTAGGGGGACATGGTGAAATAGTGCGAGCGTGGGAGTCTGAGAACTGTCCACCTTATCTAAAAGAATTAAGATAACCCAGAAGTGAATCACTCAACATGGTCTAAAACTTAATCTAAGCTTTGGCTGACGTATTCTGCGTTATCTCACCTACACTCACACACCACCACGCACACACACACACACTTACGTATAAAAACAAACAGAGATTACAGATGCCATTTATCCTCTATAAGTCAAACCGAGGGCAGGGTACGGTGTACGCACAGACGATAAACCCCTTTACCCCAAATACCCTAAATGTGGTTAAAGTCTGCTTTTAGGGAGATACTGAAAGAGATGAGATAAAGGTAGAGTGTTTGCAACGTGCGGCTATGGCTTCCAAAAGAGTGACAGCGATCACTTCTTTCTTTTTTTTTCCCCCCACTTGGGCTTGAGTTCAGTAAAGGTTGTAAATGTAATCCATCCTAAAAGGAGTGCACTCCTCTTTGCAACAGACTCCCCTCGATGTTGTTATTGGCACGTACCCTGGAGCTGGCAATCGAAAAGAGTGATGCTATTTTTTGTTAAACACTCTCTCTCTTCTTTTTTTTCTTCTCTTTTTTTGTTTGGTCTCTTCGTCTCATCTATTCCTGAAATGTTATACAGTAAATATGTTGATTCTTTGGTCAAGTGTGGGCTAGAAATCGAAGGCCTGTAATCAGTTTTCCAAACCTCGCCAGTCTTCGCTTTGGCTGGGCTGTTTATTTCTATCTTGATGACATTGTCCAAAGTTGGTTCATGTTTAAGTACGAGATGTAAGGACTACCAAGCGCATGCTGCTGTATTATGACTAAAATCCACGTCAGAACAGGCCTGCTCTTTATTAAAATTAAATATAAAGCAGCATAAATACAGACAATAAAGATTAACCTCCTCCCCCAGCGTGATCAAGATCTATTTGCAGAGTGTGGGGATGTCAGATTTTAGGGTACTACATCTTGGTCATTTTCCCTGCATTCCACAAGTGTAACACAAGTGTATTTACACAGTGCAGCATGCTGGCCATAATCTATGACATGAAAACGAATGGGATAATTAAACCACTATTGACACTAATTAAACGTTCTCCGGCATCCAGATTTAGAAGATAAACAGAGCTTAGCCAGATTTAGTTCAAACTGTAACCGACTGTGGCCATCATGTCTGTAAATCAGCTTTACAACCAGTATGCGAGATTTACAACCTAACCGATGTAACTCACCACCGGAGGCTATATTCTCATATATAGGATGTGCTATATGTGTGGAGATTAACAGCAGAGAGTAAAAGGTTTAATGCTGCAATGCTGCACTTACTTTTTTAAGAGAAAATATTATACGAAATCCACAGGAGAGTTTGGAGACAACAGCTGGCTCAATTATCCGTCACGGGACTGTTTATATTAGACAAAATAACCCACTAACTCACCCGTTTACGTTGATGTCAGGAGTAATTTAGTCAGTGGAAATGTGACAAAGTTTTCAAATAGCGTCTTTCTCCATTTCAGAACAAGCAGTTTGAAAAGGAAAGAAAAGCTTTTAGCTTAGCAGACCACTTTTACAAATTACTTGGAAGAAGCCTACGTGGAAAAAAAGATGCTTCTGACTCAAGTAAGGAAGATCTGAGATGGCACCAAGAGTTTCCGAGGCAAACTCTTGCCTCTGCATTTTCAATAAGTAAGAAAAAAAAGGACAAAGACAAAGAGCAGCTGCGCCTGAAACACTGCTAAATAACCCAGTGACCCTGCACCAACGTTCCCTCTCTATCTTACTGTCTTTTGTATCAAGAACTTGTGGACGTACGTAAACTGACTCCCTCGAATGCTTTCCCTTCTCTGGGTCTTTGCTTCTAAATTAGGCAAAAAACTGGACAAACAACCAACCCACTGAGTCATAATGTGATCGAAACAATGCCCAGTGCCCTCTGCTTAAGTGTCAAACCACTCCGGGCCAGAGCTGACCGAGGCGACACAAGGCTGAAGGAGGTCGTAAAGTTAAGTCAGCAGAAGAAGGGAAGGAACGAAACACAAGGGTGGGGATTGTTGGAATTCTCACCGGCGCAGCCAGCGCAGCTTCCTGTTATTTGTTTTGTAGTAAATGCTGACTCTCAGGGGGATATGACTGACTGTGCTGCTGGACACAAGTCGCCGTCTGTCCTCTGACCGCCTCTGTTGTCTGCATGGCTTGGAGTGTGAGTGTGTGTTTGTGTGTGAAAGCATGGGTTTATTGTGTTTTTATCAGTGGTAATCATGGTACAGCAGCCTGGATGTGCCAATCTGTGGAGCAAATGCAATAAAATTTGTGTTTTTCTGGATAATTAATGGGCTTTAACTCATGATTACAGACGCCAAGACGCTGCTGGTGTTGCCCCTCAGACCAACTAACCTAAATCCTGGTCATAGACTTAGTCCTCATGTGGTGTTTTTGAAACAAAACCTCATAACCACACCTTCCTGGTGGACTGTTTTGCTCTGGGAGTGCAGAGACTAGGTATAAACTGTGAACTCTGCACATTTCCACAATCTGCTGAATGCTGAAAGGCTGAAAACTTGAGGTCTCGGTGCAGGTTTGGTTCCCACTGCAACCTAAACTGGTTAACCAAACTAGTACCAAAGGTGGAAAACAGAATGACAGTGCTACCAGACGCCCACCTAACATCAAAATCCCTGCAGTAACATTATTGTACAAGCGTACTGAACAGGTTCTGGAGCATTAATGGATAATGTTTTATTATTAGATTCCAATATCTAACATCCCCCCGCTTCCTTCCTTTTCTTTCTTTCTTGTCGCACTGGCAGCACATTCAGAGACATAAGAGCAGGTTTCCTTCCTTTGACAGGAAGCTATTTACTGGTATTTACTCTTCTACAAAAACAAAACAACTTCATATGCACACAGGGCATAGAGAGAAGTAAACCCTAAATTATGAAATCTATGATCCATGCATTGAATTCGACACTGCAGAGTAACTGTGGTGAAGTGAGTCAGCATATCAATATGTTTACCAGTGAGTGATTCGACTCAACTGACTCGACACCATAAAAACATAAGAGTCATACAAATCCGCTGCCACCCTCCATCGAAAGCTAATGGGCCGGGACCTTTCCTCGCCTCATTATCTGGTTCTGCTCCTTCTTAGCAAAACAAGGGAGAAAACGGGAAAGAGAATTAAAAATAGAGACAGAGTAAAGAGTAAAAAAGAGGCTGTGAAGGAAAAAAGTAAAAGTTACAAGAAGTAGGTATGCAAAGAACAGAAAAAAAATGACATAAAGAAGTGAAACAAGGAAAAACAAAACAAGTAGAGCAGTGAGAGCAGGCCGTGAAGGACTGAGCAGACTCCACGGCGTGAGTTTTATTGTCTAACGATTTAATTGTAAATAACAGGCCTGAGCGATGTGAACGACCATTCATTCGCCCAGACAGAGTGATTAATCCATGCTGGGCTTTGGGAGAGTGGGCAATGTGTGTGTCTGTGTGTTTGAGTGTGTGAAAGAGAGAGAGAGGGAAAGAGAAGGGTCTTTCTTTTCCTTTCTTGTCTCTATCTCACTACCCTGCAGGTCCTAATTGGTTAATTTCATAAACTTCTCAAAGGGGTGCACACTGGGGCCCTCCCTAGCCTTTTACTGAAAAACACAGGAGCCAGTTTAGCATCGCTACCTGCAGCTCCTCTTGGTCTTTGTTGCAGAAGGGGGGGGCGGTGAGAGTCAGACGGTGGCCGTGGGGGTTCCTTCACGGGGGAAATACAGCAGGGAGATAATGGCCTCGGGCCAGACAGGGTGGGAGTTCTGCACCCAGCTTGAAACTGGTCACTTCCCAGTGTTTTGTCCATGGGAAGAGTCTATGACCTGCTCATTATTTCATTCTGGGGTGTTGCCGTGATATCATAGCTAACGAGCTGGTCAGGGAATTGAGTAAATCAGACGCCTGTTTTAAGACTATTTCTAGTTTTACATGTTTGCTGTCTCACTTCCCTGAAATTCATACATTCAAATTTAGCTTAATAATAACATAAGTGCTTACAAAGTATTACCAATAATCAGTGTACACAAACTAGTTCTTACATAGAGATTAGTTGTTGCTAAAAATTTACACTCAGTAACTGCCAGGTGGAACTGTTGCGCAGCTAGCTTAACTAGCTAACTGACAAAGTTAGCTTGCTTATGTAATATGAACTTTTTAGAGCAAGAGGAAGAGGAAAATGTGGTCAAAATACTGTTTGATAATGATGTGAACTGAGAATAAAAAACAAACAAAAAACTTAAATAACAAAATACACCTCAAATTACAAAATGCCATGCTAACAAAGGTAGGCTAAAAGGCTAAGTAGCGTCAGTTAGGTTAGCATAATTGAGTTTTCTGCTCATGCTTAACTGTATGAATACTTAATTTAATTTGAAGTGCACATATTTCTCCATGTACATATAATAAAAACAAAGTCACACCTTTTAATTTACAAAGCATTGAGAGCTAATTTTAATATCTCTAGGCCTCTGAAATCGCTAGTTTTGGAAGTTATGCTACAGCTTGTGATGCTACAGCAACTTTCGGTCTACTGCGGTGATTGCCTTTGATTGGACAGTGTTTCTAATGTTTCCAAAAAACAGATTTACACATTATTTATTTAAGTCTTTCCTAGTACTTGTACTCCATTTATGAAGTAAATCACAAGTTTGAAACTAGCCACTGCACTATGACTGCAAATGTCACAATATATTTCTGTTCCTCCAATTTCACTTGGTAACGGTGACTAAAGTTCTAATTTTGGTTCAGCTGCATTATTGTCATGCAAGGGAGTCATTTGGCTTCATGCACAAAAGTGTTAACGTTTGTGCCAACTGACCAGGGAAGTTGTTTCTTCTATATGAGGCTGAAAATAGATTTGATATGCTTGAAATAACATTCAATGAATGAACCATAATTGTGCATTACCAAGACAGCCAACACTAATCACCCAATAATAACTGCATTAAATGGCCGCCTTCAAAATTGGTGCGGCCAGACGTTGAAACGTCTACATCAGTTACTTTGCCCGCAGGAGCCGCCACGCAAAATGCTGCTCTCTTGGAAGAAAGGCATTATGGAAACCTCCCTATCAAAGCTTGGGATCAGAGACTTTAAAGTGTTTTGCCCCTAAAACAAGCAAGTGAGCCGAGCCTCTGAGGCCATGTTTACACTCCCCCTTCACGGCATAGTAGACCCTGCATGTATGTCTGGGGTGGAAGATACCATCGAAGCCCCTTTTTTTGTTGCATGCGACGGGCGTACTGCTGCCTTTCCACCCACCTTGACCGATTATTCCTTTCATTTATTTCATTTACGTGATTTTGCACCGCAGTATCAAGCTTTTACGAGAGGAATTCCAGCCTTTGTACGGTGGAGGGCCCTTCACAACAGATAAAAACTCAAAGTATAAACAAGCTCCCATTAGGGAACTGGCGGCCAACCAGCCTTTACCTCAAAGGGATCTGTGTTATCTGCAAAGCTGCCTCGGCCCGAGTCCGAGTGATTCACTGCAGGGACCGCTGCGGAGGACTTTGAGACGAGCCAGGTCTAGGTGCAACCGTGGTTAAAGGCCAATCTGTCTCTATAAAATTGACTTGTGCGCCCCAAATGAAAGAACAAAGGGTGTCAGCATGTTTGGCTCGGTGTGTATCATCTCTCAAAGCAATCCTACACTTTGCTATGTGAGAACTTTGCGTTTTAAGAGTGCATTAAATCAACAAGTATGAGCCTCACGGACCATTAAGAGTGCAGCATTCTCATGAAACAGCAAGACACATACCTAAAGGGATGAATGTCCCTCAGGTGGCGTTTGTCTTTGGGCTGTTTCACTTAGGGGTTGATAAATATTGTCCCCGGGTTTGGTATTGAAGGGGATTTTAAATCGACCCCCCCTGCGGTCATGTGCAACACTAGAGGTACTGTACTGCTGCTGCCATCCATCAGCATCACCCGAGCAGTTTACAGTTCTATAAAAGTGTTACTGTGTCTTTGCCTATCTGTAAATCAGGTGTGTAGAAGACTGACATCATAAGTAACATAAGACTAATAAACCAGCAACTAAATCTGAAGGAGTTTCATAAATAATGTATATTAAGAAGGAAGGGTGGCAATAAAAATGGAGACTGGTGCACCATGGGAATGTTGTCTTGCTGCTGAGGCAGATTTTTCTTTTCCTTTTTTCTTTTTTTCCTCCCAGACTCCTATGAAAGGATATTTAAAGATTTCAGTTCAGATTCAGAACCAGAGTCAGTTTGAGAAGTTTGAGACAAAGTTGGAAACATGAGCTGTAAAATGAGCTACCAGAAAAAATAGTTTGCAGGATGTGTTTCAGTGAGAGAGCAGAAAAAAAAAGAGAAACACAAACATTCACATCTGCAACTTTCTTTCATCTCGACTTTCTGTGCCGTTAGCCATGACCACTGTTCACATTTGCATTTACATATACGAGTCTGCAAAAGCCATCTTATTTTTTGCTTATTGAGGCCGCTTATCAGTTGCTGTTCCCAACCCGGCATAAATCCCGAGGATTAAAGGACTTCAAAAAAAATTTAAAAAAAGAAGGAGAAGAAGAAGTTTTTGAGGGTTGGGGGGGGAAAGGGGGGTTTCGAGTTGGGCGGGGGGCCGACAGGATGAAAAGAAGTTGGGGGCCCATAGAAATGCTAAGGAAGTGGCCCTCTTTTTTTTCTCCCCCCAAGTCGCTCAGGGGTAGGAAGTTCCCAGCTCCGCCACTTCATTAATTCATGCTATTTAACAAGCGGGATTGTGGTGGGGCTTCTTCGGCCCCCTTCACACTGGAACCAACAACAGTGCCATCAGTAACTGACAACCCCCCGGGCGGAGGGGCTATGGCCTCCGGGGTCCACGCTGCAAACAGAGCCACGGGAAGCAGAACCTTGCCATTCAAGAGTTCAGCCTTTATTTGTCATCCCTGGTTTCTCCCCACCATACACATCCCCGATCATGGGCCTCCGGGGGTGGACGGAGGATTGGAGGATGAATCTCTCCTGTTTCCTATTAGGACAGAATAGAATAAGGAGGGGGGGGGTGCTCATCAGAGGAATCAGTATGCTCATCCATAACTTCTTAACGTTCGCTGACCACAGGGTTTGTGAGATGCTGGGAGAGGAGGAGGAGGAGGAGGAGAGTCGAGGTGGCAAGTGCCAGAAAAAGAAAAAGTAAAAGGAAAAAAGGCAACCAAATCATCCAAACTTTTGCGGCAGATTTTGCTTTGTTTTTGTGGGTAAATGATTCACAGGGTGTTTTTTCTTCCAGGAGCAAAGAGAACTGGGTCCAAAGAAAATTTACAGTCTGTGAAAAATGCAACAGCATGAGCTCATTTAGACAGTTCCTCACAGATAGAGCTGATTATGTCCCCCATGCATTCATCTGGCTAAAAAAAACAGAATATCAACAGCTGAGATGTTTTTTTACTCGCTGTTGTTGACCATCTGGCTCTCAAAACCAAAGTCATACAACTAAAAAATAAACAGATTTTTACAGACAGGTAGAAAAATAGACAAGATAAGAATTAAATTCAATTAAAATCTGAGAACAGATGCTTGATGCTAAAACTAGGACCATACTCTAACCCGTGGTTTCCCAGCCTGGGGGTCGGGATCCCTTACAAACTGTGTCTCCGAGGTCACAGAATGATTAATAAGTAGAACAAAAGGTACCTGTGACACTCATTTTGTGTGACTTTTCTCTAATTGTTGCTTTTGACTTGTGAAATACTGGATATTTTTTTGCTAATTAGTCTCTGTAGTCTCCGTTTATCAGACTGCACAAATATGAGATTGTTGCTAAAACAAAGATAAATTGATGGTGTAAAGGGTTTTCCTTGAGAGGACATTGTTGTAATTGAAGGCCGGGATGATTCCAGTGTTTGGATTTGTGTCTGTGATGTTCCTAGCTGCACTACAGAATTACTTTTCAGAGGTAACTGGTATATATACTAAGTACACCTGAAATTTCAGGAGTTGCCCATTGGACTAAAGAATAAATATATCAGTCTAATAAGGATCTAATGTGGTTATACAGGAATATCCCTCATCAGTGGAAAAGCTCACAATCCTGAGACACAAGAGATGTCATGAAGGAAAGTAAATAGAAACTCCCTCATTTTAAAGCTTCCCCTATGTACTGAAAATACACTGTAAAATGATAGTGGCCAATAATATACTGTACATATGGGTTTTGTCCAACAACAGCTAAGTGCAAACATGCTAAGAACCCCTGTGGGAGCCTCATAAGGACGTAAAGCTGACAGATCATTGAGGTGATGAGGGGAGGCTTAAAAAATTCAGCCTGAAGAAACCTGTGCATGTGAGATTTACCATGATTATGGAAGTGAAAACTGGGTTATTCTCTTCGGCGAATTCATCAAAATTAAACTGCATTAATGCCTGTCTGAAAGAATGCTAACCAGGATCCCTCAGGAGATCCAGCCCGGGCCCCACATCACTCACCGCGCCTAAAGGTGTTGAAATCAGGGGGTAAAACTCCCATATCTGTAACCTCAACCTCTAAATTTCAGTCGCTCTCACGTATTCCACGATCTGCTCATTTATTATCTTGCGCAACCGTCGAGGGGACGGCGACTGAAAATAAACAGTGCGCATGGTGTTATATCGTCAAGTGACATTATCTTGAATCTGTTATCTATTATGGTGAGACCATAATGAATGAGGGTTAAAGAGTACACAGATGATGTCTTCTCACAGCCCATTAAGCTCGGCCGCAGTTGGCCTGAGATGAGGGACGTGGGGACAATCTGCGAGGGCGGCCGCGGGCTCTGATTGTGGCTCGGCCTCGTCTCCTAATTGCTAATATAGTTATTAAAGGGATGCCAATGGGGAGACCACCAGAGTAGGATTGTCCCTGAATTATCACAGTTGCCTTTCAGGGCCATGGAAATCCTCTAAAGGCCGGTGATTCAGCGTCACACAAGGCTTTTATCGTCTTCCCACTGGGGCCCGGGAGGATCCCCACTAAGACCCACAAAGCAGCGAACCAGCCTCGAGCAGAGCACACACGCATACACAAATGATCACACATACGCTGAAAACACTAGTATCAATTTATATATAGAAAAATGACAGTCATAATGAGTCCCTGTAGCTGCGTCTAAACTTCACACAACTTAATAATTCTTCCAGCTCAAATAGTAAGTGATTAAGTTGATAAAGTTGGCAACTATTTTAATAAAAGATTCTTCTTTAGAGTAATTTTTCTAGAAAAAAAATGTGTAATTTTTACATGATAACAAACTGTATATCTTTGATGATAGTAATGGAATAGGGCAATTCTTTTTGTATTTTCTTACATTTAATAGACCAAACTAGTCATTAGTAATCAGCAGATTAATCGATAATGAAAATAACCATGGAGAAAAATGAAGTTAACTCAAAAAAGGCTAATTCTGCTTCATTTTTGATTGTGTTTTTAATAATCGCTGGTGTCCAAAAAGGAAGAGAAGAAGCCATTTGAAGCAGAAAGACGTTAAAGTAGGTCCAGGAGCGTATTAGAAAATGGTTTCTCTTTCTTTTCCAAAGTCACAGTTTGATTGATGTGTGTCTGTTCACATCTTGTATCACTTACTGTTAGTAAGAAACAGTAAAGCACTTTGATTTCTTGCATGCTAACTTTAAACTTGTAATGTATACTATCAGTATGTCTGTTGTGTCTCCGTCTCAAAGCGAGGGACTCTGCAATGGGATAGGGATGTTTAGTTAGGAGCATAATTGCCACAGACATCCAGAACTTTCTAACAAGCCAAACCATCAAAGCCTCATACAAACAAAACTCTGATATGTCTCTGGAGAAGACAGCTAAAATTAATAGCACAATTTCATTTTAAGAGAGGTCATCTTTTAGCTGAAATGGATCTGAGCAGAATCAAAAGTGCTGTTTATTCCTCAGATGTACACAAAGCCGAATGGAATTGCTGGCAATTAATATGTGCACGTCTCCTTGTTCGGTAAACTTTACTCCCATTACCAGAGAGGCTAAATGCATTGTGACAGATTAAAAAAAAAAAGCATGGAGAGTTTAGATGACAGCCTCCTCTCTCTCTTTTTCTTCATGTCTCAGTTTTAAAACATTTCCCAGGATGGGACACATCTTTTCTGAATGAAGTAATGAGAATTAAGTCCACCATCGCGCTCAGCAACCTAATTTTTTTTTTTGTTTTTTTCCAGCTGGCTGATGACTTTAACATACACGGATGGGTAGAGTGGATAGACGCTGCTTTCCCCCCCCCCTAGCCAAACAAGGGGAAATGCCTGGGAATTACCTGTTGGACCCAAGAGATCTTGGCAAGCCCCATGCCAGGGCAAAAGGGCTGCGGTGCAAACACTCACTTTAACAAACAAAGACAGAGGCAGCTCAGGTCTCGAGGGCAAAATTCACTCATTAATTCCACTTAGCTCGATTTTGCACGGTTTTCACTGAGCACTGACTGACAGAGTTTCCTACAAAGACAGCATTGAGACATCTTCACTCCTGAGGCAAAAAAAATCGTTTAAGTTTGATAAGGCTACTGTCACGCTGCTGGAGCAGAGGAACTGTGACTCTGACCACCAATTTGGCAGGGAGAAAGTTTCCGATCCGCCTCCCCCTAACGACAACTTAGGCTCAAAGAAAAAGAGTCCTTAACACACTTTTTCCAAATTAAACGCAATATGCCGTTACATCTGATTGCTGGAGCAAGCTCTGCTCAGCTGGGTTAAGTTAACCATCAAAATGGGTCAGTGCTTTTTAATGTAACTTTACTGCCAGGAAGGACAGCAGCCTGCAATTAATTGTCAAAGGGAAAAGCGGAAATCCTGCAATAAGAGTTTCTAGGACGGTCCTGTCAATAGGCTGTAAAATGGGATGGAAAAAAAGAAAGGAGAAAAAATTTGGCTGAGTAGATGTGTCACAGTTCATGACTCTTTTCCCCTATTTCTGCCCTTCCTTCATTCATTGTTTCATCTGAGTCATTTTGATAACTAATGGTGGAAAAGACAGACCAGGCGTCCCTTTGAAGGCAACAAAAGCCCCCTGGGCTTGTGACATCTCGGCCTGGTGACGCGTAATCTCAGCGGTCCCAGGCTGTGCCACTATTAGCGTGGCAGCAGAGCAGAGGTGCGCAGAGAGCCGGTCGGCTGGGGCTGGCCTCTGTGCTTGCTCAAACCTCGGCTAAATCTGTCTGATTCTCATCAAACGCCGCGGGGGGAGAGAGAGACTGAAGGAGGGATGGGGGGTGGAGAAGAAAAAACTCAAGCCTAGACTCAATACAGACACTGCACCACACAACTCGCCTGGCAGGCAAAGCTGTCACCATTCAGTTTACTCCAGTCCTCCAAAGAGACAAACCAGCTACAAAAACAGTCTGGTGGTGCCTTGAATCATGAGAAGGAGCGAGGGTACAGAGAGGGGAGAGACAGGGGTGAGGTAATCGCAAGTTAATGGAATATGATAAGGGAAAAAGTGTCTTTACCAAAACAAGTCCTGGTGGCAGCTGAAAAGTTAGTTTTAATGGTGTTATCTCAACTTCTTTCAGGGCGGAGGCCTTGGATTTAGCGGCCGTGATGAATCCTTGATCTCGGTTTCTGCAAAGTTTCACTTCTTCTCAAGTGGGACAAGATATTTTTTGCCCCCCTTTCGTGTGACCCACTTTACCACCTCTATCCGTCCACCACGTTCGCTCCGACTGCTTTTGTATTTTTACCCCCCCTTCACTCCCCACCCTCCCCCTCCTCTCCAAGGGTTTAACCTCGGGTCACCACCAACTTCTTAATCAGTTCAGCACATGACCATTCCTTTCAATCCCCACATACCAGGAGAGAAGCACTCCCTGATACAGTATATTACAATAAAGAGCTCAGGGACCCAAAATCGAGGGACCATATCCCCATATGAAAGCCAGGGCCCTGATACATCAATAGACAGATTTGGGTGTGGGGCGGTGGGGAAGGGCTGCGAAGCACTTCTCCAGAAAATCCACACTTCAAAAGAAGCCAGTATTAGATTGAGGGGGGGGCGGTGGGGGTGTGGGGGTGGTGTGTGAGGAGGATAGAGTCCCTCTACAAAGTCTGCCATGCCAATCCACTGTGGTCACCAAGAGTAAAGAAAGAAAAAGGAAAAAAAAAAACCTGAAGGGGGCTGAGATGTTAATGTGTGTGTTCTTGAAATTCTTTGAAGGATACAGGCCCGAGTTTCAAATGGCGTAATGGTTACCAGTTGGCTTATCGTCATTGTGATGTCTTAAAACTAAAATTCATGGGCTGTGATCTCCGACTGTCAGCGCCGCATGATTTCTGAGCCGTTGGACTCTTCGTTGTGATCTCATTACGGCTCTTTCACCATACGTCGGAAAGATCGGTGCTGACGGCAGCGTCGACTTGCTGTCAAAGGGGGCCGGGGCAATTTCCTGGGTTAGCCAAAGAGCCCAAAGGTCGGAGGTCAAAAAGTGCTCTAAGAGGTTGGAAGCCAAGTCAGGAGGGGGTTAGAGTTCAGCCTGTGCGGTTGTATTTCTTTTTCCTGCTCATAAAAGCCACAGAGTCTTTGTTAAAAACACCAACCAGCAACAAAACTAGCGGGGTCGCCTTTCGTCCTGTGTTATCTCTAATCATATAATTCCCACTGTTTAGTATGCTCTCTTAATCTGTGTGCAAGATTACAGGTTTAGCTGTGAAAGAGCATGACATAAATAAGCCTGACTTGCAATGACAAACAACGGGGTTATGTCACACTGATGACAAATGTCTGTTTATTTAATTTTTACTTTGAAAGCGTGAAATGACAACGCGCCTAGGTCAAGAACTGTTCTTGTGTTTGCACCCAAACATCCAGCGGTGCATTCTTCAGCATCAAATCCTGTTCAAAATTATTTTTGGCACGTCTTGGCAATATATTAGTTAGTGTTTTGGAACACACTGAAACATGCAGAACCAGAAATTATTCCATCCTTCACACAACCTGGATGTCTGCCCAGACTAAGCCCACATACAGTATTTATCAGGAGGGAAACAGAGCCAGGGTTTACTTCAAAGAGAGGCTTCGATAAGAGTGACCTGATAACCCTAAACCTAGACCGGTGTACTACACACTCTGATGAGTGGCCAGGGCTCCTTGGCTGACACAAACTTGTAAAAACAAGAGCAAGTGCTCGAGAGCAGGACTTGACCAGTACTGAACTTTTATACAAATGTTTTCTGCCAATATGCTGCTATTATTTAGAACAGATTTTACTGTGATTTTATTACGGAGTAGACTGGACAAGTTTCATTTGATAGAATTTTGACACGTTGCAGATATTCAAATGTTTTGATCTAGGAAGAGAGGAGCCTTTGAAACAGCATTTAGATCATCATAAGATGATGAAATGAAAAGGTTTATGAAAAAGCAAAAGCCAAGGTATCATTTAAATTTTCTGATAGCGGTGTCAATACAATGCATGAGCTTCATACCAAACAATAATCTTTTTTTGTCTACAAAATTACATTTTATTTACCAAAATAATCCAACTTACTTAAAAGCATTAGTGTTAAGTTTTGTAGCTGGAAGAACTTAATAAATTTAGTTTTATTTTTGCATGTATCAGCTGACTTTTTTCAGGACTCTGTGCTGCAAGGACGTAAGAAGTACTGAGGTCTGATATCTGGCCCTAATGAAAGGTGGGGTCACTGTTTCTTAAAGCAAAACAACAAAGGCTTGATCGCAGCTCATAAAAGTGGGAAATTGTACAGTATCCACATCATTAGGTGATGAGTACTGATGCACCAATCTGACACACTGGGCTGATATCAGCAGCGATATTAGCCTTATTCAATGAATCAGGCAGGCAAAAACTCCCAATATTTTCCATGTTACAACCAACAGCATGTCTTCGTTAGACCCTGTCTACCTGGTAAATACCCTCATCCTTCAACTCTACACCTCAGTTTGTATCTCAAAGTGGTAATCCCCAAACTCTTGATAAGTAAAAATGATGTATACAATGTTTTCTATCAGCCCAGTCCTCAGTATTACAGAGTTGTTTATGTATCTGAATCAGTAGAAGAGATAAAGTGGGATCAGTGTATCCCTACTGCAGAGGAATGACTCTGACATTTTGTGCTACAGTAAAAGGCCCAATTTCTGCCCAAAGTACACGCCTAACCCCACTCGACAACGCCGGTGAGGCCTCCCCCTGTACCATCCACTGGCAGATACAAGTGAAGAGCACTCTCCTGCAAATGAAGATGACAAACAACCTCTGCACTCGGAGGCGATTGGGACTCAGGGGGAGGGTGTCAGGGGTCAGAGAATGAAACGGCAACACCTCTGCAGCCACTTGACAGGATGAAAAAAGAGCGGGAGACGGGGGTGGCGGGGTGTTTGAGAGAGGGTGGGAGTAGCACTTGAGGCCAGAATGGAAGACACAAGCCTCCCAGCAGCAGCAGTCAGAGGCAAGGGGACACAGGGGCTACTGTTCCCATTGAGGTCTTTGTCTCCCAAGCGCTCTCTTGTTTTTCCTCAGCAAACCGTGGGTACAATGAAGGCGGCATGCTCCCCTCCCCTCGCGCAAAGGGCTGTCAATACTGGACCTATCAGACCCTGAATGGCCAAATCAGCCTTCCCATGAAAATCAAGTCAATGACCTGCTTCCCCTGGCTCTCCTCCTTGTGAAGTGGGTGACAGCTATAATTTCAATAAGTAAAACAGAGGGAGAAAGAGGGAGAGAGAGAGCAAAGGAGAGAGTAATGGAGAGAGAGAGAGAGGGGAGTTTTCTCACATGTTGCTGAGGGGACTTTGCCTCAGACTCGGCATCCTCATATAAAATGCATTAATTCCTTCGCTGTGAGCTCACCGTAAATGATTTGATTGTGGCCGATTCGACATACTTTTCCGAGCTTCCCTGAGCGCCATAATAAAAAAAAAAAGAAAAGAAAGAAAAAACATGATGCTGGGAATGCTAAGACAATTTTGAACCAAACATTTAACTTCAGCCTTCTGACCCAATCAAGTGGAAGAGAAGACAGGCTTTGTCCACCTTGGCCCATCCAAGAAAAGTTAAGAGAAGGGAGGGGGGAGAGAGGAGGAAAAGAAATGTAAAGATTTTGCCAAGCTTTTGTCACGCCTTAAGGACTGGCTTAGTCAATTGCTGTCAGATCAAGAAGACAGAAAGAAAAACAGCCGTGGTTGCCTTATATAAAAAAACACTTTCTCTCGCAGCCAAGTCGGGAGAGTCCCCATAGACAGAATTACACAGTTACTTTTAAAGGATTTGCATTTAAAAGATTGCGTACAGGACTGAATGCGGGTCGTTTCCCCGTGACCATAGAAACACTAGAAAAGGTGGAAAATTCAGTCCGCTGAACTTTAAACGACTTTATTAAAGTGTCACTAATCAGACGTGAAAGACACAAGGTTTTAGTGTTTGGGCAAACTTACAGAAAAACTAAAAAAAAAGCTTAATGACCTGTTAAGAGCATTACTTTGAAAAGCCGTGTTGATGTCCCATTCCTATAATAAAGAAAGAACCATTGCTCATGTCAGGAAAAAATTAATACCCAAAATATTCCAAGAATTTAACTTAAGCATTGTGTGGAGGAATTCTGATATCGGGCCAGTGGTGTTATAAAAACAATCCTTTAATACCCACCTCTCATTTTCAACCATTTTTTAATAATAATTTAAGAGCAGTGTGGCGTTTTTGCCCACATAAGGCAAGATCTGCTTTTACATTTAAACACTGGATTTCAGAAAACAAATATCTTTCATTTTGGATCCAAAAGACAGTTGAGGGAGTCATCGAAAAAGTCACCAGCCGTGGAAATGTAATCTAACAATTTTTTACAAATTACCGAAGATAAATGCTTGATTCAAAAACTCCCTGGCATGTATTCCCACCCCTCCCTAAGAAAAAGCCAAATTCCTAAGCAGAAAATTGCTACCATTACAGCGTAATGGGATAACAACCCGAAGAATAATCCCTCGCTAACAATGGCGAGGTTTGAAAAGACTCCTGTGAGTCCTGTTTGGTGTCTGCCAGTGGAGCAGTGCATTTTACAGCCACCAACCGGCGATGTAATCTCTACTCAATGGAGACCTGGAGAGAGAGCCTCCACACTGGGGTCTCTGTCCATCCACCCATTGATCTAGTCCATCCCACCCCTAAAGAAATGATAGACCTCATTCTCATTCGACACAAACTGCGTGAAGAAGTTGGGGGGGTGGGGAGGTGGTCTTATGATCGGAAAGAATAAAACCCCAACAAGACAGGAAGGGATTGCGAGGAGAGGGAGGAGGGAGAGGAGGACTGGGAGATTTGGGGGGTTGGTAGATGAATTAGCATCGGTGCTATGGAATAAAAAGAGCCTCTGATCTTCCCGGCTGGTCCTAATCATATACACACTAAATGAATCATCCCGGGACTTCTCCCAAGTTAATTCCAATGCAAGAATTAATTAAAGCGAGAGCGAATTGATGTATGCAGAGCAACAGCGGAAAAACAACAATGTAAACAAGACCAACAATGGGGTAATGATTGCAAGGGGCTAATTTGTGTCATAATGATATGAACCTGATTTTGTGAGACGAGCAAGATTAATGAGGGAAACAAAAACGCTTTTTTGAAGATGAGAGGTTTCCAAACGATGTGGAAGGGAGGTTGATACTCATTTCGTCTTCTTGGCATAAATCCTGAATAATGCACGGCAGGAGGTGTGGAAGTTTCTTACTACGATGAACTACAACATCTTTAGTTAAGTGCCCAAATCTGACACCAATGTCGTGATCTATTGCTCTGAATGCTCCTGATATCAGGGCCAGTGCAATTAATTTGTATCCTTAACAACAACCTTGACTCTTACAAGCTAGATTATGTACAACCGATGAAATGAATAATGCTCAGAAAACTCCTATGATTCTATGGAAATCCATCTGATACTCCATCTGCAGACTTTCCTTAGATATTTAATGTAAAGTAGATATTTCACCCCTATGTTGATAAAAAACTAGATTTGAGAGAGAGTCGTTCTTTCTCCAAAACAACTCTTTTAAGACAGATAATCATCCTCGAGAAAGACCTACTGCTCACAAGAAATACCAAACGTAACGTTTATAAATCATCTTCAGGTCAAATTGTGTTAAATTTAAACCAACAAAGGACAGAAAATATTCAAATGTAAATTTATTTCTGTGAAAATTCTGTATATAATGATTCTGACACTACAAATAGGCACCTACAGTAGATTCAAGAATATTAAGATTGAAAAGTTTACTTGGCGTCAGTGTCAAATCCACTTTATGCTCTTCTGTAATCTAACCCCCATGTGGGGGAAAGAGGAGTAGCTACAGTCCCGAGTCCTGTGTGAGAGACTGGAGTCGTTGTTGTGTTAATACCAAACAGCACCACGTCCACGCAGCCTACATATGGCGTCGTACGTTGGGGGCAGACGGGGCACGTTGACAGTCAGGGGATCAAACTGGTTCCATATGACCACAGCTGGCATTACTCAAGGGCCTGGGGCAACTACGGCTTCCTCGCAGCCCGAGTGAAGGGCTCGTGCAAACTCAACAGCGGGAGTCGTGTATAAAGCCTGCGAATAAATCTTGAGTTTCAAAGGCGATTTGAAATCTGATGCTCGTGCCTTATTATGACTGATTTCCATGTGGAGAGATTCAGTCCTGAGGAGGATAGTCAGATTTCAAAAGGAAAAAGAATCTGTGTAAAAAAAAAACAACAACTTTATTTCTACTAATTTTTAATGTGATGTGTAACCATGCAATATCAAAATGTTTGCTCTGTTTTAGTCTCCACCAACTGCTGGGGAAAAAATCAGGCTCCACTGTGTTCACCAGCTAATATTCGCTGGGTTTATCAGAGCTTTTTGCTCAGAGCAGCTGCCTGCTACAGCTGGAAATGAATGAGATCAATGCACCAAAACAGTAAAGTTCAGTTCTGTAAAACCAAAACAAAACAAACTGAAAGATACTAAAATACACCGTAGAGCTGAAGGGAACTGCGGAGTCTGGTGAATATTTAATACTCTGATATGACACAAATTTAGTTTTTGACGTGAAAAGCCCGACAAGCAGCTCTCAGAGGAGGGTTTTCTTCAATAAGTGCAGGTTATTTAGCAAGTTAGCAAGATAAATCAAATGCTAAAAACACTATCACAGTCCTGTAAGACATGACAGAAGCAGAGAGGGTTTTATTTCTGATCTCTGACAGGATGATATGATGATATCACACTTTAAAGTGGAGTACACTTCTGTGAATGACATCCCATGAGTGTGTCAGTAAGTGTCTCCATAAAAGAGCAGCAAAGTGCTGGCCTCCATAGGCAGCCGACGAGGGACAAAGGAGAATATACTGCACTGTTTTACGGCCCGGCCTGCAGCGAGGCATGATGGGAAGTAATAACCACATCATTACCAACAGCGCCTCAGCCTTGTCAGACGTCAGAGGAATAAAGGAAGCATGCAGAGTTCACACTCGGGGCTGCCAGTCTACCGCACCGTAGGACTCTGTCACACATGAACACACATATACACAAACATTTATCGGCCTGATGAAACACAATCTAAAAGAGTAACATCCACACACACACACAATCTTACTGACACACATAGCTGGTTGTTTAGCTGCCAAGACAAGAGGCAGCGCTTCCGCTCAAGTCCTGCCAAGTCAGGTCAAAGGTCACATGATTCACTGGGAAGAGTCTTGAGAGTGTTGCTTTCCATTGGATCACTCACTCATTATCAAATAACTGCATCAAATGGCACGAAGCCTCAGCAGGATCATGTGTAAATCTGCGAGTGGAGGGATTAGCGCTGAGGCAGCTGGCGTGACTGCGGACTGCAGCCGTTTTAGGATAAGATGCAGACACACACACACAATGCACAGACACATTACTTCACACAAGTAAAGGCCTCTCTCCTCTGCTACTGCCTCTCTCAATCTTAAATTCAGTTTATACTCCACTGTTGGCACGATAACTTAATAAAATGATGCCTACAAGGTCTACACTGAAAGTCTAACTGCGATGACCCCGCGATGACTCTCTGTGTTTGACCTGGTGCTAACCTGTGTCTCTGTTTGCTCTGCAGGTAGCTGATTAGCGTGATCTCGAGCACCTGTAGCGCCCAGTGTGCTCCAGGTGACATAAGTCCTGGTTGCTGTCTAATCACTCTCCCACACTCTCTCTCTCTCTGCTCCTCCCCCCAGAGTCTCCTCGTCCTGGTTTGGTTGTTAGTTCATCTTTATGTTTTGTCTTGCACCTGCAGCCTCATCCTTCACTGACTTTATTATACTTTATCAGTTTCATATGGTTTAATAAAATATTCTTTGTTAGTTTATTGTTTACTGAATTTTAATTTTGCACTTTCTTGAATTTGGAGGACTTTTCTTGAGAGATGTTAGCCAAAATCTTAGATTATCTTGACTTTTAGTCCGTAATAAATTAATCTAAAAACACTAGCTCCTACACTTCCCACAATGCACCTCAGCAGCATCACCATTGCTGACATTTATGCATACAATGGGAGGAATTTCCCTTTAAAATCTTCAAAAAAATAAGAATATTTGAACCTGTTTATGATAAAAAATCAAGTTGTTTCAAGTACTTTCTAAAATCATGGTTCATTTCTCTTGGTGCTCGTGCAGCCTCTTACTTTAGTCTAATTTCATGGATACTGACATTAATTTCAAGAGAATTCCTATAATAAGTTCATTTGTATTGGAAACAGGTTTGTATGTTCATACCGCACTGGATTTTTGTTCCAAAGAACTCAATTATAGGGAGCCATGACTTCATAATTTATAGATTTTTTTGCAGTGTGGAAAGCATTCAAGGCTGATTTTAAGGAGCTAAGTAAGTTTCATGAGTTGCGTTGTTGTTGTATACCTCTCTCGCCCCTCTCTCTTTCTCACTCTCATGTACCCACAGTCCTCTGCACTCGAGTCTGCAGACCTCAGTGTAAATGAAGCCCCCAATAGCAGCAGCCCCCTGGAGCAGATAGAGACATAATGTAATATCTGATCACCCTCCATGTAATACCCTAAGAACACAATGTCCTGAGAGAGAGACTTCATTACGATCTGTCTGTCAACAGCAGGCCAGCCAAGTTTAGACAAAGTTTCGGATGATTCATTTTTCAGTGGGCTGTTTCTTTTTTTTCTTCTTCTTCATCTCGGTGAGCTACGTGTCAGTGCCAGAGACGCCAAGCAGGATAACTGCAGAAAAATGAGGAGAGGGCGCCAAGATTTGGTAGATTGTGCAAAAAGTATGCGAGAATGGTGATGTTTAAAGCTGAAGGCATGTACTGTTGTAAGGAGGTATGCCTGTGAGCAAGCAGACACACACATATACACAAAAAGTAGATAACAAAGTCAAAATACGAGCAGTGTTTGAAAGGAAAGACCATAAAGTCAACTTTGAGGACAGCACTTTGTTAAATTACACCTTGACATCCACACACAATAGAGCCTGGTGAAATTAGGGCATTTAGAGTGGGCAAAAAAGAGAAGAAAAAAAAGAACAAAAATAGCACATTGTCAACGAATGTAATCAAAACCAGAGCCACAGGTTTCACTTTTGCCCTTTAAAGAGCTGAAAACAGTCAGACTTTCCTCTCGTTTGCAGCCTGAGATATCACCAACTTCAATAAAAACATAACTTTTGTCTGACAACAGAGCTGAGGAGGGCAGCTCAGGTACCCCGATTGCGAGAGCAAGAGCCTCAGTCACGTTGACTAGATCTGCACTTCGCTGCCCAGAACCCTCACCAGCTGGTTTCAATTAAACAGGCCCAACTGGAGAGGGGAGAGGAAGGCCGCATTCACCAAAATGGTTAGCTATTTCAAGCCAGGAGTTCTTTCTGCTCTCTGTTTCTGACAGCAGATCAGTTGTTCGAAAATTTGTGTAAACACAGTGTTTTGTTTGCTATCGAGGGCCAGCCTTCGCTCGCTGCCATGCAGAGCCATACGGTATGCCGTGCGAGATGGAAATGTTTGAAGGCAAAAGCTTGCATTCAGTGTGCTTTGTAATATTTCACTGAAAAAAAAAAAAAAGATGCTTCAGGATTATTGCCTTGGAAATAGAGAGTAGCAGCGCCAACACAGAGCCAACTCTGATCCAAGAATCTCCTTGAATGAGATAATAATCCTCCAAAGTGAGGCTCATGCTCTGCAGTTATTGTCTCTGTGACCACAAGCTATTTTCCCCGAGACGTTCCACTCGGCTACGTGCTCAAACAACCACAGCCTTTCTGTAAAGCGACCCATGGGAGGATGATGTGTACGGACAATTTAACGAGGGAGGAAGCTCGTGTTTTCTAGAGGTTTGTAAGGTGCTTCAGAGTCAACAGCGCTGCACAGAAACACCTGATAAGAAGCACCTGTCGGTTCGTTAAAAAGTTTAAAGGGTCAGTTCACCTAAAAAAATACTTTTCTCACTTCCCTGTAGTGGGATCAAGTGAAGCAAATGTGGTTTTACTTGGCCTGTTTTTGAGATATCACACTGAGTAAAATATCAACAACGCAAGACTTAAGTTCTGTGGGTTTGAACAATGTTAGGCTGTGAAGCATGACCTTGAAATTACTTGCCCTTCACTGGGGTTGTTAGAGATTAATAATGGTGCACAATTACTGTACATAACTCTTTCCAAAATAAGGGTACAAAGTATTTGAAAAACAAAAGGCACAAATATCAAAAACAGCTATAGACAGATACTGTAGGTCAGAGAATTTTCAAGGTTCAAGACAAGGCCAGCAAACTGTCAAATGAAGAGCAAGAGCAGAGTTATGACGAACACTCTCTTGCCTGATTTAAAAAACTTAACAACTTGCATAGGAATTGAGTGCCGGAAAAGTCATGCAGGGACATTTTGAGAGCTGAAATATTTCAATTCCAAAATTGAAAACAGCTGCTAATCGACTGTGGCTTGGCTTACTTTTTTTGAGTTTAGACCTGCACAGCGGAGAAAAGCAAGAAAAGGCGCAGGATTTTACCAAGCTTGAAAAGTAATAATCACAACAAAACAGCTAGAAAACATAAAAAATAAGTCATGTACAAATGCTAAGTCACAATATGGTTAACCTCTTAATAAAGTTGGGAGTATATGCTGCACACACAGAGCAGGAACTGCAGTGGATCTCCTGATGGAAAACTCATAAAATAAAAGGGGAGATAACAATAACACGGGCTCTCGCTCTCTGGTGCCAGTCTATCTTTGCTTGTCTCTCGTCTCTGACACTAAAGCCCTACTCTAGCTCTCCCTCCCTTTCTCTTAGCTCAAACCTCACTGCCCCCCCTCCTCTCCTTCCCTCCCTCTTTTTCCTCCCTCCATCTCCCATCTAGCTCCTAAATTATCTGTCCGAGCTGTGGGAGATACCCCTTCCTGCCCGGGGTCGCTTGTCTTACCACAAGCTGGGGAGGTGAGGCGTGTGTGTGCGCGTGTACACGTGAGAACACTGCAGATGAAGCAGAAACACACATCCCCTCTCTCCTTCTCGTTTGATGTCCCTGGAGGTGGGAGGATCTGTGAAGGCGGCGACCGCACTAAATGTCACTTTGGAGGTGCCGTTGATGGACGGCCAGAGGGGGAAGTGAGATGTGCAAAAGAGCAGGAGTGAGCTCTTTTTTCTGTCTTTTTTTTTTTTTTGGGAGACAAAAAGCAGAGAGACAGGTCAACGAGGCACCACAGTGAAGCCTGAGCTCTGAAAACAATGGAAATTTGCAGTGTGTATTTCTGCATGTGGATGTGTTCGAGTGTTTGTTGATGCTAGAGAGCTCGGTAAGTCACGTGTAAGAACAAATCATTCTGTAGCTGGGATCCATTATTACCGCAGAGAATACGTGCCAAAATCAACCCTCCACTCTCCCTCTTTCTCTCTAACTCCCTGCGTTTTACAAGTGAAAGTAGTGGAACATTATTTTTTCTTTCTTTCGTTCTTTTTTTTTTCAAAGCTGGACAGACTTGGGCATATTTTATGGTCCCTTCACAGTCAGAGCAGTGCAGAGAGAAGTGATGAAGAAATCTCTGGGATGCAGTCATGCTCAGGCAAAGATCCCTGTGTAGCACTTGGTCAGGGAAAATGTACAATCATAGCTATACCTGATCATTCCCACTTCAGCTACACCCAATCAACCTTGATGTGGTTGAGTGACTGTAAAGCTTGGAAACTTTAGATCACAGCTTCTGATGGACCTTTCTGATTGCACTTGAAAAAATCCCTCCCCTCTCGGTACAAAAAACAAAACAAAAAAGAAAACAGTAAACGGCTCCCTTTTGATCTCGCCTGATTCTACAGACCGAAGGAGAGAAGGCATTCTCAGTGGAGATTAATACTATTTCAGTCGCACATTTGGTCCGAACATGTGCGCTTAAGAAAGAGGAATGACCCCTCCCAAATGAGGCATGACAATCAAAGTCACAGAACAAGAGAAACGTATCTCTGATGTGAAAATAAACCTGATGATGCAAAACTCTGCAGAGCATGCACAACTACGGCCACATTCATTTATTATTCTAACCCAAGGTCCTGCATTGACTTTGCATGAGGCAGAAAGGGGGCAAAAATGAAAAAAAAATGGAGGAAGAAAAAAAAAAAACGCTTGTGGACAGCCAACCGCTGAGCTGAAAGAGTTTTCTTTTAATACTCATGTACATTCCCTTTATAAACATAATTTAGCGGCAAACCGAGTTTAAAAATAGTGTGTAAATAATTTTTTGTTTTAACCTGTTTAGAGTAGCAGCAGGGTGGGGTTACCACACCAGGACAATTCAGTTTGCCACAAAAGACAATACCATGAGTGCTACAAAGTTCAAACAATACCATTGAAATCTCAAGGTAATTTACAACAACTTTTACTCTTGTTTATTTGTACTAAATCTAACAATATGGGTTTTACTGATGCAGTAAAACTTACCCAGATCTGAGGCTGAGGATTGAGCCTTGATTCATCTTTGGTATGGACCACAATGTGACCAAAGCAGCATCAAAAAGCACCAAAAACTGGGACTGATTATCTGGTTCATATACATAATCTTGTTAACCTAATCTGTTGATCACACAGTTCCACATTTGAACCAATTTCATACTATTTTATCAAGCAAAATACTTATAGCTGCAACAATAAAACACTAGAGAACATTTCCACAAGCTATTTCTTGAACAAAGGAGTTGGTTTCCATCTTAGGGGTCAGGATCTCCACACGGGGTCACAAGTCAAATCTGTGGGAATTAACAGGACACAAAACGTCTGCATCCACTCTGCTATACCAAATTTGCTTCTTGACAATTATTAGAATTGTTAATTGTACCTCAAAATTGATAGTATAATTGTTTGGTTGGACTGGTCACCAGGGGTAACAGGAGGTCGGAGGCAGAAACTGCTTCACTTTCAAGCTTAAAATATCGGGGACCACTGTCCACCATCATTTTAGTATCGACACCAAAACTCAGGTATCATGTTAACATATTCAGATCATGACACACAGGTAAAAAAAACTTCTCTACTGGTCCATTAAAGGCATAGGTTTATTCTGAGCCGCGTTTTTTCCAGTTACACAAATAAAGTCTTAAACTTGAACATTTTGTGTTGTCAGGAGGTTAAAACAAAAAACAAATATGATAATGTAACTTTGTATTAGTGGAAAATTATGTTATGGATTGTGTATAATGATCTGGATCTCTTCTAAAAAAGTGTGCCTGGTTGGTAGAATCCTGCGAGCGACTGGTGAATTGTGGTATTCAACAGTCTCTGTGGCATGTGGCCAAAAAAAAGTTAGTTTTGCTTGTTCATTACTAACGTGACGCTTGGCTTAACTTTATAGAACATGGCACAGCAGAACAATTTAACCCTGCTTCTGACCTTCCAGCCACGAGTTTGACGAATGTGTAGTATGAGCTGTGCCAGTTGCTGCTTCTCTGAGGAGGGAAAAAAGTCAAAAGTGGTGACACGTGAAATGTGAGACGGCTTGTTGTACACGTACAGTTAAAACTTTAGACACTACAAGCTGCAAGAGGTCTACACAAAGTAACATCACTTTAATACTCATCTGACGCGGTTGAACGAGCTGGAGAGCAGCCATGACTGCTTAACACTTCCAAACAAAGTTACACTGTGCCACAAAATAAATGGAACAAGACAAACACTAACAAACAGTCTCATGTAATAAAAGGACGTAAACCGCAGATTTCATTAAGCCTCAGTTTAAATCTGCAGCATAGGAGTCACGAAGTATCCCAGTGATCTTATTTGACAGTTACATAATCATAATAATCTAAATGAAACTGAATTATTTTGACTGCGGCTACCATTTAAAGTTTCCCTGCACTTGAGAAAGAGCTTGAACTTGTGGTCAGTGTGTGTGTGTGTGTGTGTGTGTTTTTCTGGCAGCGTTCACTTGCATGCATCTATGCATGAGCGAATGTTTATCCAACTTTTATGGCGATTGTCTCATAAAACGGACAGACACTCTGAGACACCCGGCGCTCCGCAGCGCCGACTCTCCCGCAGGTTCACCACCTGACCTGACCACCTACCAGGAAAGGGCCCCCGGCAGATGCGTCACCTCCTCGATGACCATTTCTAAAAAGCGTGTCCAGCCATATTACTGCATGAATTACAGCCCTGGTTGCAGCCGAGACTAGAGCGATACCACCCTTTCTCAGGCACATGTGCACAAGAAAAGACACACTCAAAATATTGCAATTAGACCATGAATTACAATACACAAGGATGCAATTTGTTCTGCATCATTCCTCGTCCAGTTCTTGTAAAATGGGCCTTCTGAGGAACATGAAATTTTAATACTAAGCTTGTGTATGTTTCGAATGTAATCAAAGCCTTTTTTTCAATTCAATTTGATTCGACAAAGAACGTTAAACGCACCGCTCAGGGGGCTATCTGTAACACTGTTCGACCTTTCTCTGGAAACTGCACTCATCAATATTTCAGTTTTTATTAATACTCTCACACACAGACACAAATACACAAACAAAAACCAGCATCTGTATCATATTGTCCAGTTGTACATGACCTTCTCCTCCCTGCCTGGTTGACCTGGCTGGCTTTACAGGTTTTATATTTCAGAGAGGCTTTTCTTTTTTTTTGCCCTCTATCTCCTCTCCAACCTCAACAACGCCTCTGATGCCCTAATCACATTTCCCTCTGAGTTTGTGTTGGAGGAGGTTCAGCATCACCAAAACACGGAGAGACCAAAAGAGGGAATGGAAAGAGAGACAGACAGAAAAGCAAAGAGACTTTGAAGTTTGTTGCCAACAAGATTTATGAATCAGACCGATCCACAACACAGAGAGATGGAGACACACACACGCACAAACAGCTTCCCAGAGACACAAAACAGGCAGGCAGACACAAAGGAGATGCACAGACGCAGAGATATACAGCTTAACAAAGACAAGGATGAATATAACGGAGATCAAGCTATCCATAGCAACAAAGATCAACACTAATTTCTATATCTGACTCAGCCATCTGCATTCCCCGACTGTGATGTACAAAAGCCCCAGGGCGAACAGATTGAGCCCTCTTGCCCCCACTTTCTTAGGACATGATCTGCAGCCCTGCCGTTGCCTCTTCCTCCCCATGAGTCCTTGCTACTATGCCTGCTCCTGGCACTTCCACGCCCCTCCTAAAATGTTAACACCCCCCCCCCCACCACAACCACCACCACTCCTCTTCCTTCATTCCCACAACTCCCAATAACACTGTCTGACATGTCCAGAACCCTCCCAAAAACACTCTTTTCTTTCCTCAATCTCACGAGTCCAAACAGCTCCGCCGTCCATCCCTCAGTGGTGAGGAGAGGGGAGGAAAGCTGGCTGACAGGGGCATCCATACACACTCCTAAATCTGCCAAGGCAAGCCGCTGGCACAGACAAAAAAATAACAAAAGTCTCCTGAATCGCGGCTGGGCCAGTGCAACACTTTATCTGCGAAGGCAAAACAAAGGAAGGCCTGTTGAACACTGACTGTGTTTACTTTCATGGGGAGGAACAATGCCTTTAAGAGGAGGGGGCAAGAACTGATGTGGCACTTCAGGGCCTCTCTATGAAAAAGAAAAAAAAAAAGCACTTCATTCACAGTGAGTTTAAGAAAACAGTTGTAGCAGTCTGGTCTATAGGGGCAGGGAGGGGTTTGAATATGAGGAGGAGGCAGATGAGGGGAGAGGATAAGAAACAGAGACAGCTGAGGTGACGGAGAGGTCTCTATGATTCTTTTATTATTCCATGATATTACTTTTTCCTCTTTCTTTAGAGGAATACTCCACAAAATAAACTTTTCTCCACCTTTTTGGTGGAGCATTCAATTGATTCATCCTTTATTAAGAGCCAAAATACCAAACAATTGCAAACTACAGCTTCTCTAGTGTAAGGAAAAGGGTTTTACATCACAAGTCTGTCACCACACAACTTAAGGTTATCAAAAATTAAACTGTAGACTAAGCGATGTTGGAAAATAGCCCTTAACTGTAGTCCTACTCCTCAGACTGACCTCTACACGGATTATTTATCTGCTAACATCTGCAATTAAAAATCATTCTGCACTTTGGGAATTAACATATGGACCCAAAAATGTCAAACAATATGAGCTACAACACTCACAAGACTAAACTTCCCTTAGCATAAGGGGATAAATCATTTCAAGGGTAAATTCATGCCCAATCACAAAGAGGAGAAACTCCCTTCCTCACTCACTTCCTCTGTAATAGTGGAAACATTCAAGCATGCTGCACCAGTCTGTGATGTGCAGGTGTTTTGTCTCCACCAGCTGATGGGAAACACCTGCTGTCACATCACTGACTTAAGAGTTGTGGCCAAAAGCGGAGCCAACACTTAAAAAATTTCAACTCATGGAGGAAAGTCTGTCATAGGTGATTCAATGTGACCTTTCTCAGTATGACTTATCGAGGCAAGGGCTTCCCTCCACCTCTGAACGAGGACATTGCAGGATGTGATGAATCAAAACTTTGAGTGAAAACATCCTCCTACAAACTATGAATGGAATTTGGATTCACCAACAATGGATGAATCTGTTGCCAAGAGATTTTTTTTTCTCCAAACCAGTTATTAAGAAGCAGAAACACAACGATTTCTGGGTAATGAAGTCATTTGAACAACATACAACACTGCCATTACTACCTCTACAAGTCGGCACACAACCACTTTTCGGCTTCAAGAAATGACCATCATGCATCATACATGACCCAGATGTGAGACAAAAGGCGCACACAGTCCTGCAATGATAGATCTAATCAACAATCAGTGACAATCAGACTCTCTAGGGTCAGGAAATAACCCAGAATCACCTCTTTCCATAGCAGGCCCAGCAAGATCCTGAGTTGTTTAAGATCACGATCAACGATAGAGCATGTCCAGCCAAATTCTCTTTGTCTGAGTGTTCCCAAAACATCACACATGGTGCATAGCAGAGGGAAAAAATGCCAGCTTTCCCTCATGCATCCAATCAATGGGGAGAATGGGAAATGGAGAATGTGAAAGGGTCACAACCCCAGGGATGGAAATAATCCCCCAGTTGCTACCGGGTATATGGTGTATAAACACTGCACTGGAAAAACATTAGTCTAAGTCTGAAGGTTTACACTATTGTACCAGAGTGCGCTTTGAGGTCCCAAAGACAGAGGGGATACAAATACTATGAATATGACCTGTTCATTTGTGCTGGTAAAAATATAGCTTTTGCATTTCATCAAAAAACCAGCCCATATTTCCAAACGTGGAAGGTCATTTGAATTCCTCCAGGTTATTAGATCTCACGCTTCTCAAAGTGGAGAGATTGACTACACAGCCAGGTGGTATGGTAAAGCCATCTCTCCAAGGGGTGAGAAAGTTCAAGCTTAGCATGAAACCAATCTAGAGTTTAAAGTTTGGGAATGGAGCACCGGAGCACTATATTCTCTCATTAGCCCAAAAGTAGAGTCTGCAGGAAAGCAGATTGCCATCTTCGCTGCAGGCAAAGTGAGAGAACATTTGATATTCCCATTTGGCCAGAGCAAACCTTTAAGTTAACTTAGCTAACACGATTTTGCCAAGTAATCCTTGATTTCAATAATATGTGAGTTTGTCTCCAAATAAGTGATTGCTGTATTGGATTTCAGTTTCAATATCTGCAGTGGTTGAAAAGGCATCAATAACAACTGTCAAAGGCATCTCGCTAATCTTAAACTCTTATATCATTTCACATCAGGCATTTTTGAAACGCCAGTAACACAAAACACATTTCTGAAGAGGAGGAGAAGAAGGTCACACCTTTTTGTGTTTTCCAATTCATAGAATGAAGTATGTTTGTCATCAAGCCTGTAATAACAAGGCATTTTAAGTCCTCAAAACATATATAGAATCACATTTGTTTTTCATTTGACTGGTGGCTAGGCCTTAGCCACCCAAAACTGAGTTTAGGGATCCCACACAACACTTGAGAGAATTTAACTCTATCTTTTTTTAGGGGAAGCCTAAAAAAAGTGCATCACATAATGCAAACTCAATGGACAGCTTAAGTTTCATTCTCACTGCCCTCAGCGTCTTTCCACAGAGTCTTAAGAGGTCACCCAATTTTAATGGTCACTTATTGCCTGTGGAGCAGTTCCCGGTGGTATAAAGGTACCCTAAGACCACCATGGTGCCAAAACAGCCTGAGGCTCAAAGGCTCAAAGTAATACTGGCACTGACTATGCATAACTGCACTGGAAGACCATATGAATTACTCTCACACAGAGGAAACCATCACAAGCTTTGAACCTGAAACAGCAGCCTTGAATGATTTATGTCTACAGTGGGGAAATTAAAAAGTAGTCTTTTTTTGATTTGTGCAGTTCATATCCGCTGATAAGAACATTTCTGTTCATGAGAGCACAAGAGGAGCTCGTGCAGAGGACATGCAACACTCATTTCCCTTTCCCTGACTGCTCAGATATTAGAGGAGGCACGTTCAAGATGAATTGTTATGGCTAGTATGTTTTTGGAAATGGGAAGAATAAAGTTATCATGCCAAAGAACAAGGTCTTCTTACTCATGTCCAAGAAAATTATGATTTAATATAATGCAGAGCTGCACGTAAAAAAAGGAATTTAATTAATGAGCAGACAAATGCAATAGGTGGCTCTGTTTTTGTGTGACTTGGACAGTCTCACTCCCCCTTTTTTCCAGTTCAAACCTTGATCTCATTATACTTATTCCATCCAAATGTCTCTAGCAAATGCCAGTGGGTGAGTTCATGCCCTCTCCTTGCCAAAGAGATCAAATAGACCAATGGTGAAAAATATAAGGTGGCTTTCCAGTACCTGTAGAGAATAGAAAAGTCAGCAGTGCACTAACCTCAGCTCGCTGTGTTCTGGGCTGGCTGGCGTCCGTCTCGATGGCGTACACATCCACCAGGTAGAGGTCAGAGCCTTGTTCTCGGTCCAACTCCGCAGCCGTCTGTATCACTCCAGTGTGGCGGCCGATGGTGAAAAGGCGCCCCACGGCTTTTCCACCGCTGCGCACCGCCACGATGAAATACTCCACTTTGGTCGCAGAGCCCCGTGGGCTCGAGGCATCTAAGGAGATGACGTTGGTGCCCGGCGGCTGGCCTTCCTTGAGGATGGTGATGTATTTGGGCTGGGAGAAAACAGGCCCATCCACCCCCTGGAGGATGATGGTCAGCTCAGTTCTGGAGGTCTTGCGGTCCGTGCCGTGGTCGGTGGCTGACACTGTGAGGGTGTACATGAGTCGGGATGGTACCAGCTGGGAGGCCAGGCGAATATCCCCGCTGTACCTGTCCATGATGAAAGTGTCTGAGTCTCCCTCCACAAGCTCGTACTCCACCTCCCCATTCGCCCCCTCATCAGGGTCAAAAGCCACTACTGTTGTCAGGATGGAGCCGATGACAATGTTGGGCTCGGCCACGAGTGCATTCTGCTGATATAAAAGTGGGAACATTATCATTTTGGTCTGTGACCCATATTGTGACATTTTTCAGGGCGAAGCGGCGGAATTCAAGTGGAACTGCCTGGTCTGTGGCTTTGACTGTCAGCTCAAACAGATTGGAGAATTCCCTGTCGATTTCCTTCTTGGTATATATGAGCCCAGTGCTCGAGTCAATGCTGAAGTGGCTTCCCCGAGGAATCTGCTGAACAATGGAGTACTCCAGCTGCCCGTTGATGTCTGCATCTGTGTCATGAGCTGTAATCGTCATGACTGAGGCTGAGATAGGCAGATTTTCAGGGATTGGATTTGAAAATGTCACCAGGAGAAAATATGGGGGGGTTATCGTTAAAATCCCTGACGTGAATAACAACAGGAATGGATGAGGAGCGGGGTGGTCTGCCATTGTCCTTTGCAGTGATGTTGAGTTTGTAAAATGACTGAGTTTCATAGTCCAGCTTTTTAACCAAAAAGATGCTGCCAGTGTTGGGGCTGATGCTGAAAGTGCCGTGGTTGTTTGTGGCTGTGATGCTGTACGTAATATCTGCATTTTGACCTGAATCAGCATCGGTAGCGGTCACAGAGGCCACCAACTCTCCTATTCTCATGTTCTCCAAGACATCCACAGACAGGGAGGATTTAGGGAAGGAGGGGGAGTTGTCATTCTCATCCAGGATGCTAATGCTAAGCATGCAAGAGGAGGACAAGGGCACAGCTCCAGCATCAACAGCTATGATTTTCAAAGAGTAGGAGGATGTAGATTCATAGTCCAGCTTTCCAACTAAGGTAACCTGTCCAGAGCTGCTGTCAATTGTAAACTGTCCCTCCTCGTTGCCCTCAGTGATGCGATAACGTACCAGTCCATTTTTGTTCTCATCCACATCAGAGGCGGAGACTCTCAGGAGTTGTGTCATGTTTTGAGCTGACTCTGAGATGGAGGCCTGGTAAATGTCTTTAGTGAATTTGGGCGGGTTGTCGTTGATGTCTTGAATGTAAACTTGCACTTTGGCCTGGTCTCTGAGGGGCTTGGGGAGACCCTGGTCTGACGAGACGACCACAAAGCTGAACACGGCGGCGCCTCTTTGTCTCATGAGTGACTCGCGGTCCAACTGCAGCGTGCTGGTCAACTCCCCTGTGATGGCGTTCAGCTCAAAGTTGGGCTGCGGAGTCTCAAATGTATATCTGACCTCACTGTTTGGGCCAAAGTCCTTATCCTCAGCGAAAACCCGCCCAACCAGTGACCCCCTCTTCTGCTCTTCCTCAAAATGAAACACATAATTGGTGCTATTAAAAAGAGGACGGTTATCGTTTACATCATCTAGAATTACACTGACATTGACAGTGGCACTTAGCGGTTCCACAGCCCTGTCTTTGGCCACAACCACTAAGTTATATCTGTCCTGTATCTCCCTGTCCAGCTCTGCTTTGATGTACAACTGGCCGTCTGGAAAAATGCCAAACACATCACCTGTGTTGCCGCCAGCGATGTCGTACATAATCTCCCCATTAAGACCAGAGTCTTTGTCGGTGGCCTCCACTTTGAAAAAGCGGCTGTTGACAGGCTCAGACTCCAGGATGATGACCTCATACGAAAGCTGGTCAAACACTGGAGAGTTGTCGTTCACATCATAAACGCTGATAATGAGGATGAGGCTGGAGGTGTGCTGGGGGACCCCCATGTCTGATGCAGTGACCTCGACCTCATAAGAGCTTGTGGTGACCTCCAGCGGCCCAGTCAGCGTGATGAGGCCATGCTTCTCATGAATATGAAAGAGGCCTCTGGGGTTTTGTTTGAGGCTGTAGACCACCATGCCATTTGTGCCTTCATCTGGATCTGAAGCTTTGGCCTGGAATATGACATGACCTGTGCTCCAGTTCTCCACCGCACTCACATGCTCCACGGCGTGAATAAAATGAGGAGCATTATCGATTTAAGTCCTTCACAGTGATGTTAACAAAGGCCTCTCCTGTGATCTCCCCAGCTCTGGCTACAACTTTAAGCTGATAAAACCCCTGCTCCTCTCTGTCTACCTGACTCGCTGCTGTGATCTGACCTGCGCTGTTTACAGCAAAAAGCCCCCTCTGGTCCCCTGACGTGATTAGATATGAAATATTTGTGTTCAAATCTACAGTGGTAGCTGACACCGTCCCTACAGCTGTCCCAGTGCCAACATTTTCAAACATGACAAAGCTGTAAACTTTCTGGCTGAAGACCGGTGGGTTATCCTGCGTGTCTATGACAGTTACAGTCACGATGGCTTGGGTGTGTGAGCGCAGGCCGCTACCATCTGCTGCTGTCACCTGCAGCTGGTAAGCAGTTTTCTCCTCTCTATCCAGGGGAACAAGCGTTGTGATTTTCCCTGTGTTGCTATTAATGCGGAATCTGGAAGCGTCTCCAGCTGTAATTATATATTTGACTGTGCCATTTCGACCCAAATCGGGGTCTGTGGCTGAAACGGTGGTTACATAAGAACCTGAGGGCTCATTCTCTTTCACATTAGCAAAATACTGCACAGGGTAGAAAACTGGCCTGTTGTCATTGATATCCCTCAGGGTGATGTTGACTTTTCCTACAGAGTGCAAAGGGGGGCTGCCTGCGTCTGCTGCCTGGATGTGGAGTAAGTACGAGGCCTGATCCTCCCTGTCTAGCTCCACGGCTGTGCTTAATCGCCCTGACACGGCATCCAGGCGAAACAGCTCCTGGATGCTGGCTGGAGTCTCTGCATCAAATGAGAACCGGATAGTTCCATTGGCCCCGAGGTCGTCATCTGAGGCAGACAGCACCACCAGCTCGGTGCCGGCAGGAGCGTGCTCCACCAGGGAAACATGATATGTGCTCTGTGTAAATGTGGGCACTTGGTCATTCACATCAGTGATGTTGACTATCAGTTTAGTGTAAGAAATCTTGGGCTGCAGCCCCTGGTCTTTGGCACTAATGTTGAGCACAATTTCAGATGCTATTTCCCTATCCAGCAAAGCAGCGCTGGTAACCAGACCACTGTTTTCACTGATCGAGAACCAGCCCAAAGCGTTTCCAGACACCAGGGAGTAGCGCAGATTGGCATTCTGCCCAGAGTCACCATCTGTTGCAGAAACCCCTTTAATGTAGCTGCCTTTTGGTATGTCTTCACTGATATCTACTCTGTACAGTGTTTCCTGAAATATGGGTGGGTGATCATTGATGTCATTCACAAAAATAACCAGACTGGCAAAGGAAGATCGGGCCATAGGCTTGCCATTGTCAGAAACAGACACAGTCAGGTTGTATGAGGAAATTCTCTCTCTGTCTAACACACTGGCTACTTTGATCAGGCTTAAATTGGGCACAGGAGACGTGTGCACTTCAAAGTGTCTCTGCTCGTTGCCTCCTAAGATTGAAACAGATATGTTACCATTAGCAGTGGGGGAGTCTGAATCTGAAACGGTGAGCAAAGCCACAACCGTGCCAATCTGTGCATTTTCATCAACCGAGGCAAATTTAGAAGTAGTGGGAAAATACCTAAACTTCACCACTGGGTCATTGTCATTCACATCTAAAAGTTTTATTGTGGCTTCTGTTCTGCCAGACAGAGAGGGCACACCATTATCTACAGCATGAATAGTTAGAGAATATTCTTTCTTACTCTCATAATCCAAACCCTCTTTTATAATAATAGTACCTGCTTTCGGGTCAATTTGGAAAGGGGTCCCCTCATCTAAAAAGTACCTGATTTCAGCATTGGCTCCCTCATCCTGATCTGAGGCTGTAATCTGCAGAATGCTGGAACCTACTGCTGCATCCTCTAAAACACTGGTCTGATATTGGTCTTGATCAAACATAGGGGGGTTGTCATTTATATCTTGAATAGTGACGTTTACTTGCAAGTAGCCAAACTTTTTCGGCTCTCCTTTGTCCTCCACCTCAATCAGGAGCTGGTAGAAGGGAGTAACTTCCCTGTCCAAGCCTCCAGTTGAAACAAGGTGCAAGAATGCCCCCTCTCCACTAGGATTGACTGTAATATCCAAGCGGAATTTCCTCTGATCGTTGCCTTTCACTATTCTGTACGTGGTGTGATCAACTCCGTTACTTCCAATGTCTGAATCTGTGGCAGTGTCTAGGATCACTTGCCTGCCGCTGCTGGCGTCCTCCTTAAAAGACACGACAATTGACGCGTCTGGAAACACCGGGGAGTTGTCATTAATATCCAGAACTACAATCCTGACCTCTGTGGGGTAGGTGGGTTGGCTGGATAGCACCACGACGTTGATGACATCACTTTGCAAAACTTCTCTGTCAATCACCGAGGAGGTGTAAATGACTCCCGTGGTGCCGTTAATTGCAAAAAGTTTGTGATTCTCGCTGAAGCGGTACGTGAAGCTGGGCTTGGTCTCTATCGTGCCCACGTAGGTGCCGATAGGCTGCTCCTCCAGGACCTGAAACTCTTGACGGACTTGGCTGGATGCTGAGTACTGCGACAGAGTCCATAACACCAATAAAATCAAATGAAACCGGCCTAAACCCCTACCTGTGAGCGCCATGGTCAGTTAGCCAGTCCACCTTTCTCAGACAGAGTCCATGCCTATGATGCATCAACTTTATTGAGGTTGGACGAGTCACTAAAGCATTGTATTCCAACGAAAAGTGCAGAGAAAACTCAATGGGAAACCCAGCAACAGCTCTTTCCACACTTCTTCAGTGTCCCAAAGTTACTCCAGGAGTGTTATTTTATCCTGCGCAGCGCACTGTTTCAATGCAACAATATCCTCTGAATGGAGAGAATGATTCCTGCAGATCAGGGAAGTTTCATTTCAACTCCTCAAATAGCATTTTCAGGACGGAATCTGACATTCCCTTGAAAGGCAAAACAAAACAAAGGTTCCTGGCTCCGTGGAGATGCGTAAAAAAAAGTTTATCCAAAGTTAGGGCGCAAGTCAGCGGTGTAGAGTGTGTGCAGGCGGCTGAGCCTACCCACCGTCCCGTGGAATAACGGTGCAGGCGCTTCAGTCATATTGTGCTCAGGAGTCCCAGTAACTTAGGACAAAGCTGGAGTTCGGCAAACTCCCTCCCATCCCCGATCCCATTGGATAGCGGTGCTCCTGCCCGCCCTCCCACCGCCTCTCTCCCCTCCATTGTGCAGCGCAGCCCGTTGTCCCCGCTCGTGGAAGAGGATGTCAATCAAATAAGACAGGTAACGATGCCCCGAGCGACCCTAATTACCCCAATAACAGACAAGGTGTTAAAACTGTCTTCTTGAGCTCAGGAAAGGAAAGCGACTGTACAGAGTTCCTACAGAAGAAAAGAAACACAGTAATTAAGTTAGGTGACAGAAATACTTTACAGAATATCTAAGCATACTCGCAATAAATACTGGTGATAATGGGTGACAAAACCCAGAGTAAAATGGTAAAAAGTCGCTGTAAAATCAATTTGAAATATATCGAGTTCTATAATAGTATCATACAAGATTTACAATATCACAATGAATACGATAAAGTCTAGATAACCATATTTAAGATATCATGGAAGCAATAGGTAATTTAAATATTGTATAATAGTAATCTTTGGTGGCTTATTATTACATAAAATAATATTTGTACTGTAGATTTTTATATAAAAAGAAAGAAAACTTCAAAAATAAGTTAAAATTTAACAGTTACTTACTTCTCAACTTTTTTTTGTTTTGTATAAGCCACTGTACTCAGTCTGTAAATGCCGTTACAACATGCATTCCTCAATGATAATTAAGTGGTTGATAAAGCCTCATGTTGGTGTCTTTTTTTTTTTCCAGGAATCCTCCTATCAAGTTTATATCCGTGGGTGAGCAGCTCCATCTAATGGCCACATCATGGTAGTGCTACATTTCAACACAGCTCTGCTAAGGTCAGGAGACAAAGGTTTCAACACATTTAATTTTGACTCTGTGTCACAAATACTTAAATTAAGTATTAGGCTACTACGTTTTAGAATTTGAGGTGACTGATAGTAAAAACTACCAGTGTCAAAGCATGCACACAGTGGAAGAAAATCATACCATGTACCAGAATTAGAGTGGAATTTCTCTGGTAAAGGTTATTTATTTAAAAGTCTACTTATCCAAGTATTTAGTACTTAGTATTAGTTCATCCTGCATGTGATGACAGATGAGATAAACCATAACATCAACACATGTCTGATCATAATCTTGCAACAGAAGCATCAACACAGGAAAGAACTGGTATGGACAACATACCACCGCATCTTAAACTTGTTCAGCTTTGCAGATTAACATCTAATGGCAGCTGTTTTTGATTTTAGGAGTGAAGCAGAGATCTCAGTGTCCTCTGTGACATTTCCCAGATGTACTCTCTGTGAAAACCAGTTATTAAATGTTCTAAAAACCTCTAAAAATGAAGGTTAATTTTTCCAACTTCATTGGCTCCACGTTGAGTGAAATTTAGATACATAACTCAGAAAAGACGTTTGGAGCTGGGACGACATAAATACAAAATTACATGTTGGTCAAAACAGTATTTGGACAAGTTAAGGATTGCAATTAAATAAATTACAGACAATCTGGACTCCAGCATTTTTTCAGATTCATGAAATATAATTTTATTACCTATTTTGTAATTACTGGCAAATATGTGACTGGAAATTTGGTCATTTAGAAACCCAACCTTGTTTCCATTCCAAAGTTAATTTTTCCCTACCATTGTGCTAATTTAGGCTAATCTAACTTTTGCTACATAATCACTTATCATTCTATAACACTAACTTGAATGTCCTTTGAATTGAGTGTAAATACTTAAATTAAGTAAGTAAAGAATGTTTAGATACTTTCTGTTTTCCCTTGACGAACAAACATTTTCACATTGGCGTACTCTTGTAAATAGCACGGTTTCATACTCAGTCTTTAGCTCTTCACCAGTATTCACACTTACTTTAACAAACAAACAAACAAAAACCTATCAAGAGCAGAGGAGATTTATCATTTCCAGAAACACACACTCAAAAAACGTCTATAGGCTCTGGCAAGAGGCTGGGTTCAGGTCAAACAAGTTCATCGAAAATTCTGATTGCAGAGAGAAGAACTGTTTGAATTTCTGTGTAGATGATCTAAGAAGCGAAGCCTGCTGCTGAACTCTTGCGCTGCACGTCATCTGTCCTGTGAAATAACATTACAGAGCATAATTACAACCCTCCTGGTTTTGAGAGACGTAAATGTTTATTCAGGTTTGGTATTTGACAATTTGTGGCTTCCGTAATCAGGCCATTGGCTGCCTGGATGTTAAGTAGGACATGAGTCAACTAATGTAATTGAATTACAGAGTGGGCTGGACTGGTGGTAGCTGCTCAGCCTGCGTAGCTTGACACAGATTCAATGTTTTGGTAGCAGACAGAGCATCAAAGTAGATTACTTCCTCACAGGAGACGTTTAGCTAACCTGATTACACCGGCTAAACCAGAAGCTCTCAGGATGCTTTTGATATAAATATCAAGTTGTTGTTATGTTTGCGCTAATTCCCTTATGCTGACTGATGTTTTCTCCTGCTGACACTGATCCCAGCATTAAGTTGGACGTGGAGGAGGTGTTGATGCAACGGCCTGCACCAGCACTGAAAATACATGCAAATACAGTAGCACAATAAAACTTGAGATGACCACTGACTATTTTACGGTTTGTAAAGCTGTCTATATATGAGTTCTGCTATCATATCACAATACAAAAATGCTGAGATAGATACAGTTGAGCTTTGCATCAAATACATCAGGATGGATTCATGTCTGGTTTACTCTCTTTTACCTGTGGGTCTTCATGAGAACTAATATTTTGGTGACCCCCTGACCCTTAAGCTACCATAAGCTATAAGTCTCCACTGAAAGAACACTTTGGTCCATCAGTAGGTTACAATATCATCAGAGGACAATGGAATTTCCTGTAAATATGGCAGGGCTCATATGGATGAAACTCTATATTTGGTGCTGCCTAAATTTTCCTCTAGTGCCACAATCAGACAAATGTTCTAAAAGTATCAAAACCATATGGGTTGGTTGGCAAGAAATTAAATTTCATGCTCCTAAAATGATGTACTTTATCTTCTCTAGGCAACCTGCAAAGTCCTCCTATGCCACCCTCTGGCAGAAATGTGAACTACACAAGACACTTCAAAATTTAACAGATTAACATAAAATATTCAAATCATGTATATGTCCCCAAGGGCATAAAGCCTTTTTGATTAGAATGACCCAATGGTCTTTCCTCTAGGACAAACCTTTTACATGTAAATTATATTTTAGCTCTCTTACAGCTGACAGGTGCCTCTAGCAAAGCCTTAGCTATTAAGTAATTTCATTTTTATTTCAGTTTAACTAATGTAATGTTGTAAAGACAGAAAACTGAAGCAGAAACCAGGTAGTTATGAAGAGTTAGTCTATGTATTACCTCAGGACTTTCCACTACTGACCCCCCAACATGGTTACATGTCTTGGAGACAAATCGGATGACACAGATGGTCTGTAACTGACCAACAACTGTGCCTTAAAACACTTACCAAGCATCTTTGAGCATTAAGACTTTCATTATTGTAAGTGCTTTTAAAACTACAACAGATAAGCTAGTCAGTCGGTAAAAAGCAAACAGCACACTCATGTTTATAATGACCTTGATGATATGAAATGAAAAGAAAGGAAACCATGAGAAAAAACAGATTTAAGATTCATGACTGAAGCTTCTTCTAACTGCTATTCATTTGACAGACACTTGTTGATATGAGGAACAATTCTGGGGTTCAGTGTCTGTCTTAAGGACACATCAATTCTACGACGAATGGTCGAGGTTCTCCAGTGAGTGCAGCTATCCACTCATTAATTTTGGTCATGCCACTTCCGCAAAGATTTGATACAGGCAACTTTCTCCACTGCAACATTCAGGCTGATCAAACGGTTGGATTTAGACATCAAAACAGTCGACACTGACGCTGTCTTGTAGATCAATTATGCACAAACTGTGTAATTTTGTTGATTCTGGAAGATTCCCTAAGGCTACGTTGAAACTGACATGCAAAACAAGTTTATAAGGATGATAAAATGAAAGTGAAATGAGATTATCTCTGGGTCTGTTGATAACCAAACATGTGGAGCAGGCAGACATATGTCAGAGAGAAAAGTGAATGCCCTCAATAAGATTACTTCAGATCATCAAAGGCTGTTTCCTCCACTCTAAAAAAAAACTCAGTGCCGGTACAGTGCCTACTCTCATAAAATCTATCAACAAATTGTAAAGTCAAAGCTCGGTCATAAAGATCAAATGCAGGAGTCAATGAGAAGATAAAGGGCTGCAGTAATCCAAAACAGCCATTCATGCACCATGTTCTGTCTCCTGTGAAGTGACCTGAATGAACCGATGCAAAAAAAAGGACAATCAAGTTTGAACTTGAACTTGAGTTAAATTAAATGCAAGGACAGATAATAGGATTGCTAATCATCATCTTTTCATTCAGTGGCTCTTGAGTGCAGATTTCAGGGTCGATCGTGTCTCATCCTCGAAGGGTCATAGAGAAACAATGTTGAGGAGCAAGGTAAATTGGTACTTCTTTTTTTTTTTTTTTTTTACAAGCGAATCGTTGATTTCAGTCTGAGGCAACAGGGGTTGAGTTGAATAGGCTTTTAAAAAGTGAGCTACAAAAAGGTTATTGTATGCCTCAGGGAAGTGAGAGCCAGCAAAACAACACTGCCCTCTTTTCTAATAACGAGTGTGTGAACAGCCAAGCATTAATGCTGACAGTGGATCTATTGCATGTCTGTATTTGTTTAACATGCTTCTGGGGTTTTAAATTGTCGTGCTGGTTTTCTACAGCAGTTTTCCCAGCGACCCCTTGTTGCAGAGTCTAATGTGAGGCCCTGCTGTTTCCTAGCATGCTTGCCTTCTCCCAGTTTCCATCTCTCTCGTCTGCTCATGCTGTGGAAATCTCAGCGCGAGGAAATAAATATCAATCAGTAAACTCCACTGTCGGGTACATTGGATGGGTGTTGTGTGAGATATCGTTTGCACCAGCATTTGCCAAACAAACCAAACAGTCATTCATTTCAGGGGTGTAGGGCCGAATATTGCAGCCATGTTGAAATGTAGAATTACAGTATACAAATCTTTGGATGAATTATACAGGAGGTATTTCAGTATTTTCACGGTAGAGTGAATAAGAGGCAGGAAAAGGGTGGGATGATGATGACGTGACGGAGTGGTTTACCCATCCTGGCACTTAAAAACCACAGCTAACTCAATAATAAAGCTGCCAGAGCTATATGAATTAATATCTAGTTTGATGATGTTATTACGTTTAATCACTTCACACTTGATGACAGTTGAGGCAGAAAAATATACTACATGGACAGAGGTATGCAGACATCTCCATGTTTTTTTGGCCCAGTTTTGAGTGGAAGAACTTGACTGGTCTGCACAGAACCCTGACTTCAACCCCATCTAACACCTTTAAGATGAACTTGAGTGCTGACTCCACATCAGCAGCCAACCTCGCTAATAGCTGCTTTGACCAATAATTACAGGAACTACAGAACCAGAGGAACAAAATCTAAAAGTTATGGTCCCTCTTTCTCTCAGCTTGCGTGTGCACACACGGGCCTCTTGTACCATTGTTTTTGGCTGCAAGTTGGATATTTCCCTCAAGAGTTGATAGAAACTGAAAACACAGCTAAAGGAGGTTGAATATTGATTTGGCATTCACCAAGTGGCCAGAAACACGACTCAAATTGAGTGTATAAATGTGTAACTTCAAAGGCTATGATATGTGAATGCCGTGCTCAAAACTTGTTTCTGCTACCCCCAAGTGGCCAAAAAAGTCACTGCAAGTTTGAACTATTAGGAAAATTGGGGAGCCAACAACATAACCTTTTTAACATCAATAAACAACAATAAATGCCCATGCCTCACCCTAATATTAATACTAGTGGTGCACATTACGTCCTTATCTTGTGACTGAACTCCACCTTGATTGTTCCTAACTCATCATAAAGTACTAGTCCTTGGGCAGGGACCGCTCGTTGCATCCTGAAACTATCACAGAGGAACTAAATGAAGTCCCCCATTCATCCAGGTGAAACATTCAAAGTTAATGAACTCCTCAAAAGTTTCTTTGACAGCAACTAAAGTTGATGTGATGGACACAAATCCTATAAGGCTGTTGTAACTCAAAAGGGGGAACAGGAAATAGGAAAAACCATCTACATCAGCCACTTTGTACTTTGTATCGACATATGTTTTGGAAATTATCATGAATTGAAAAATGTTGATCAATTGGCAGTAGGTCAATTATCAGTATTATTTTAATCATTTAATATTTTTGTGTACTTTTTATATGATAAAGGGCATCAAAACACACATATTGCCAAAAAATGTCAGATACCTGAATAAAGTCTGAGATTTATTCCATTTTGTTCAAGATGTACTGTACAGTACCACAACACAACTAAATACCTACATAATCATCATTGAAACCTGAATGAATGCATATTAGGAAAGAAATAAAGAAAAAGAAAGTGGAAAATAATGATTACAGATGTGAGAGGTTGAGAGCCTGCCACTCTACATGCAGTACCGAAGCTCACCCACAGGTGTCACTGTGGTATCATTAAAACAAATTGACAGCACTCACAGTAGAAGTGAAGGCTCTGCAAAGCAGAATTAAGATTTTTTTTTTTTTATGTTTTTTTTTTTTTCCCCTCAAAACTGTTTATTCCTCGGGACACGGGACTGTTTATAGCAGAGTCATGCTGATGAAAATCTGGAAAAATCTAAATATTTTCGTGAGAGTCCAGAGGGGAATGGCCATTCTGCCTTTTCATCTCACAACCCCCCTGAGTGATGCCAAAATGTTACACCACAGGCACAGAGACGATAACTGCTCGTTAATGAATTATCTAATTCTGTAATTAGTGAGTCAACAATAAAATGGCATGTGTCATACAAATAATTAGCCTGGTTAATTTGCAAGTTATGTGCTTTGTTTATTTTTACATCGTGTTTGATGCTTAAGTGATCACTGCTGCTGTGTATGCTTGGAGAGCATACAGCCATATACTTATGACCGTTATGAAATATTACCCATTTAAATTTAGTTTTCAGACTCCAGACATCAAACAGCAAAATTTAGACACTGAAAAGATGTTAGTCTGACGACTCACATCAACACAAACCAGTCCAAAACAGTATTTAAATCAAGTTTTAGGTGACATCTGCTGTTGAAATTTGCCAATAAATGCATCATTGAATGAAAAAGGTATCTAAATATCTTTCTGATGTCAGCTGAAAACAGTTGCCTGAGTTGCTTTCATATTAATCTTCACCGTACTATTATTATGAAATGCTTCCCACATCCACCTCAGATTGTTAACAAAGCAAACAATCTGAAGTAATTGAAGTCATTTCAATAACAATCTGACCTTTGATAGATTCAGGTGGAGATGATACAGCAGAGCAGCTTCTGTATATACACACTGCAAATTGCTTTGCTCATGCAGTTGATCCTGATTTGAGATAAGAAAATGAAGAAGACTGTGCTCTTTGAATCCTTTGAAACTAATATGAAACTCCACACTGAGGCTGCAGAGGAGGACAGTGACAAATTGCAGCGAGTGGAGTGTGGTGCTGTTCATTAGACCCCTTATCCCATTTCACACTCACACTGGACCCCATTTTTTTGGATGCCCTTTCAAAGCACAGTCCTGAGGTTTAAGAGTTTGGCAGAGGTTCTTCAAACACCCGGAGGTGCAGAGGACAAATATATACAAGACAATTGTTAAATCTGCAGCAGCTTTTTTGGTGGAAATATCCTTGTCTCACAGCATTAGAGTGTGAGAGTTGTATGAACATTTCACTATGTTTTTATGGTGTAGCTATGGAGAATTCGCATGTAGCAGCGCCTCAAAAATGGAAGATACATTGGGGCTACAGCAGCTTGGGCCCAATATAAGCATTTTAAAAGCCATTTACAATTATTTGAATCATTTTTCTGGAAGCAGAAAATATTAATTTCTGATTGGCTATCACTTCCAAAATCATTCAACAGGACCTCTCAAGCAACACTTTAACCACCATTTACTAGTAAGCCAGATAAACTATATGGCAAGCAAGCTAATGCTAGTGCTAACTAGGATAGACAGCTAAAGCTAACTGGCAAATCCAAACAACTGATAATCAAATGAAAGGTAAAGTTTTCCAGAACGTACATACTAGCAACTTTTCCTCCATCGTCCATAGTGTCTGTACATCAAAAACATGGGAGTTTAAATGATACTGATACAGCTAACTGCTGCCATTTCTTCACCCACCATCTTGAATCTCTGGTGACATTCAGCCTCACAGAAATTTTTCGTTTAAATGAAGATATTTTCAACTCTTGATATTGGATCTATTAAAGTGACTCCCGATAAACTTAAAAAAGGGATGAGGACTTGAGAATACCTTTTCTTTCACCTTGCAATAAGCAGCCATGGTGTAAATCTGTTTTCTAAATCAGGAGATCGCTTCGTCCATTATTTTCATAAACCACAGCACCTCGTCGTGTATAGCCTTCTCACTTATTTATTTTGTCTGAATTAGGAGATGCAAATATAAATGCATTACGTGGTAACTTGGCAAAACATGGCAGATTTTCCCTTTATAGCTGTGAGGTCCTTCCACTGCTTTTCTAAGGTGTTGTACCTCATATCATAAACTAGCTCCCTTGTCACAAATAAAGGTAATGACTTGGCAAAAACTGAAATGAAGGTATTATGTACCTCATCAGCAGGGGCACCATTTTCTAAAGCCATGAAAATATTCCATTTGCAGGAAACTGTACTTAGGAGGGCTTATGATGTTGGTTTAATGACACAGGCTAATAGGAGATCTGAACGCCACACTGGGTTTGTTGTCGACTGATGGCATCTTGGGTTAAGTACTAGTTGGAGTCCTTTCAGATGCTCAGGTAATTCACTTGAGCCTGGCCTGATTGCCCTTTCAGATGAGTTCACATTTGAATTATCCCCAGGACTATTGCAGTGCTTTTCGTGGAGTGAGGGATCAATACGCGTCGTCTTAATTTCAGATAATACAGTGTTCCCTCCAGGACTTGGCTTGCTTTAAAGTGTTTTACTGATGAAATAATCTTCACTAAAAGGCACAAAAGCAATTTCTGCAATTAGATTTTAACAGTGGACTTGATGACTATAGCATCATTGTAGAGGCTTATGGCAGGATTATGGCTAAGGCTGAGTAACCTTTTCCTACTGTTACATCAACAAACACTGCCTAATTGTTAACACTGCATGTACTGTCAGTGATGGTAGGTGCTTGAGTACAATTCTGAAGTACTTGTCTTTACTTCTAGCTTTCTGCACTACACGTTAAATGGAAATATTTACGTTTTTATAACTTAATTTTGTGTACCAGTGACCCCTTTCACATTGCTAAGGTAAAGCTATTGATTGGTGCAGCTGTAAGTGAAGAATCTGAGCACTTCCTCACCACTGCATGCTGTATATGTTAAGACAGATGCACCACGCAGCAGAGATTATACAGCGCTTATCTATTTACTCAGATGTGAATCATACAGCTCTGTACATTCAAGCATGTTATCCTCTGTGGCCATGTTAAAGCCATGTGTCACACACAGATAAAAGCTCGAAGCTGTCTGAGGAGAAGTGCGTAAATCTTTTACTGTACATTGAGCCACCTCTTAAAAATGCCTCCCGCCGTTCTATTATTACCAGGGGATGAATTTCATGTTTGTCAAGGCAGAAAATAATAGCTTTGAAAGTGTTATGTTCATCCATGAAAAATGTGAAAAGAAAAGCTCTGTTAAAATGTGCTGACTGTGGGCGAAAACGTACTCCACCTCCCACAAGGGAGAGGGGATCCCTTGATTTGTGTCCCTCAATTCAGTGATCACATATCATAAATGGTGTCGCGGTTGGAGGAGAAAAAAGGAGAGGTGCAGATAGATCCCTGAGGCACCCCATTAAGCAAAGTTTAACATCGTAAGCATTCCTTGAGTTACACCAGTATCAAATGCACTGCTGCCTATGAAGAGCCTGGGGATACACTTTTCAAGTTTGAATAAAAAGGTGCATTCAGACTCAGACCTTGAGCTACTGTGAGAAAAAATGTTGAATAAGGACAAAATCTATTTATAACATCACTTTTACCATGCTCAGTATGAAGCAAAATAAACATCCATCTCCCGTACGATAAGCTAGAAACAACGTTCGGACAGAGAAGTCTATTTAACCAGCTTGAAAGGGAAATGGGAGCTTCATTAGACTGCAGGAAGCTGGTCCTGAAAGTTGGCAAGCTCCTGCAGAGAGTTCCACTGAGGTTGGGAGATGTTCTGTAATTTCCGACCCCGAGCTAATCTGTACAGCATGCTGTGTGGCGAGAGTGCCATTTCCACTCGGGGCGGAGGGATGACGGATTTGTTGCATTTGAACTCCCTCATGTCTTCCTTGTCATGTCTGTAATTAAATATGTGCTCCCTGGGAGACAGTGTGGGGTTCTGGGTAATAAAAAGACTACTTTGTGGAGCGTCCCCCTCTCTCTTTCTCCTCTGCTGTTTTAGTTTGTGTTTGTCGGCATAGTGACAAACCCCCAGACATGCTGTACATGGAATTTTAATGCTTGCAAAGTTAATCTCTATATCTGCCAAGTATTATATCTGCTCGAACCAGGCAGCACGGGTTTTTTGTGCAGCTGAACAATCTTGTCTCATCTTAACTAAACTACTCCAGCAGACGTCTCCTTTCATACAACTCAGAATGCAAAAGAACATGTGGAAGTATTAACGGGGTATTTTCTATTTTTACTATTACAACAAATTGGCTTGACTGCTATACTTCTTGATGATATTTTTTTCACCAAACGTTATTTGGTTTTGCCAAAAATTTGGTTTTAAGCTAGGGAGAATGTCGGCTGACACGAGTTATTTGAGGTTTGTTAACATAATGACAGCTCCTGTGACTGGCTCATAGTATTGCTGACACCACTCACTGATACAACATAGCTAAAAAGTCTTTTTTATAATGCAGTTTTATTCTGGGACTGGTTTTTGGACCTGCTCAAAAACAGTATCCTGTACTAGCAGCACAACAATGCTGCTGCTGGACGTAGTGCAATGTCCAACAGAAGTCTATTACATTAGGAACTTAGCTAGCTTGATAGTCTTGTGAGTCATGTAGCCATATCCTGCAATTGGACAAAACAAGCAAATATTTTAAGTCTATCGATAGTTTGCATGCCAATTCAAATAACACAACAGCCACAGTCACACAAATGGCATCTTTAATTAAAGCACACTGCCCACTACAATGTAAATATGTCATTCAAGTTTGGCTTGAAAAAGCCACAGTACAGCATTCAGCAGCAGTCAGGTCTCAAGTCGAGTCGAGTTTTCAGGTCGTCCAATCTCAGTTCAGTCCAGCTAAAAGTCCCATGTACAGCTCTGCTTAATATCAACTGTTTCCATTTGTAAGACAACATCAAAGGGCAGCTTGTTTGAATGGTGCAGTTTCATCGTGCTAAAAAGTTTTATACTTTAACAGCACAAACAAAAACATGTCTACAATAGTAGGATGATCTCCATAATCCTCTCTTTTAAGTTACCTGATATTATGACCAAAATGTTTACTTCACTTGCATACAAACGTGGAACAATATATGAAATACCAGACTTGTGTTACATGTTTTAACAATAGAAGTAAATTAAGTTTGAACAATGTGTGCCTTCCAGTTCCCCCCAGCATACATAACTGGCCATAAATCCACTTTTATCGCTCCTGCATTCCTGAGGATAAATGTCCTCTCTACAAAGCAGTATTAGGTATCACTGTGCAAACACAAAACTGATGATATCTCCTCCATCACATGCACTGCTCATACAGTATCTCTGTGATCAGGGTTGAGGGGTCGTTTTGCGCCGAGCGTTTATCTCATATTTCATCTGTCTTTTCTAACAACACGAAAAGCAGCTGGTGTCTGATTTGTCCTCTCGCTCCACTGATACAGGTTTATCGTTACTCTTTTGTCAGCAGTTTCATACAGTAGTAATAACCACGCTAAGCTATCGTGAATTACTGTCTAGAATGCATGTTTTCGAAGTGAGGATAATGCTTGAACATAGAGAACTGTATCTTAATTTTCATCAGAGTGAAAAATGAATACTGGCTCTGATATTGCCGTTTTGACAGCCTTTCCGATATCATATTTCAGGTCTTATATGTGCTTCGCTTCAACATAAATGACTATACAGTATGTGCAAGGAAGTGGAATACATTTCCCCACAAACTGCCCGCGCTCATATCATATCTCAACTTTCATCAGACTGGATAATGCGCTGTGGTTCCACTCTGATGCTTTTGAGATTGCAGTTTCAACAAAGAAAAAAAAAAAAGAAAAAAAGAAGAAAAGGTCTGAGGGAAATGCAGTGTTTATCATATCTGCCCTGATGTATGCTGTGTCAGATCGTGGATCCTGTGTTTCTCTGTACACAAGCTCAGGCCGTTTATCAAACTTGTTATGATGGACTTGGGTTTGTGTTGTCAACCCAGCAAATGATCTGTGACTGACTCTGTCTCAGAGCCATGAACACGCACTTACATCAGTAAAAGCATGTTTATTACTTCTGTTTTGAGTTTTTGTGTTCTTGAACTGAAAGTTTATAAAGACTTTTATGACTTTATGTGGTGAGAATTTATTTATTTATTTAGAAATATGTAGCAGAAAGAGAAAAGAAGGATTCTTTTTTCCATTTCCAAGAATCACATCCTTTTTCAGATATGGAGATTGTTATTCTATTTTGCTCAGAGCCAAGCTATTTTAAAGTCTCATAATCGTGTTTATTAACAGCTGCTGCATTCCCTAGCACAACGGTGATCAAACTTCACTGCATTATTTCCCCTAAACATGCTGACGTCTCATATAATGTTAAAAATAACTCATATTTAAACCATGCTTGAAGGGTATGCACACCTCGGCTCCTCCCAGCTAAAATATTTTAAACATTGCAGTGTGGGGAGTGGGGGCTAGATGGGGGCAAACAGCTGTGTGGATGCTGTCCTCACTCCTCCAGCTTCCTAGGTCTGATGTTGTGTTTATTAAAGCTGTAATGCTAAAGCAATTGGTCAAGTAATTAATTTTATCAAGGAAAAATGCCACACATTCACTGGTTCCTGCAAATCTTTCATAAGGGTGTGTTGTTATTCTAAATTAAATATAAATTGTTGGTCAAACAAAACAAGAAATTGGAAAAAAAAGTTCATTTTTCAAACCAAACATTTAGAAAAATCTACAGAATGATCACTACTGAAATAATTGTTAGTGGCAGCTCCAGATGGATGTTTTTCACAACTTTGAAGGTGTAATTAAGGATGAGAAAACTATCTTTCTGTGCAAGAGCCAGAAAAATAAGTAGATCCATTACAAATCTGGACAGAAAATGATGGGCACAAGAAATCAACGCAGCTATTCAGGTCATTATAAGTCAATTTACAAAAAATACAAATCCAAATTTCTTCAATAATAATTAGAAATGTCATCTGCTCTGAATATCTACTGCAGCTTCAAACTGAAGATGACAACAGCACGGCGGATATGACGCTCATTACTGATTGGTTTGGCAAGATAGGAAACAAAATAATCAATATACATTGATCAAAATGCTCAATATGTGAGACTGAATAATGAAGTCCAACTAAAGAACAATCCACCCTGACTATCTAACTGAAGATTTAAGGCTTAAAAAACTCACTTTCTGTTTTGGGGGGAAGCTGTGACTGATAATTTCTGCTTCTTGTCAGCCACTGAACAATGGAAAATCAAAACAGATCAGCAGTCAGAAAGGCTTTGTTATCAAGCCAAAAACACAAACAAGTTAGTTTTTCTATTACTGCAGTGATGTTATCATCACTCTGTGCTCTAACAGGGAAGCTTACAAGTGTGTCTGCTGTAAAAAATGTGCTTTATTGTGAGTGTGTCAACTCCAGGCCGCTATAATTCAAAGGAATGGCGGGTTGAGGTGGAGAGAAAATTGACACTGAAATTAAATGAAAGTAAGTTTGTGCTGTTACTCTACTGCATGCAACGACTGGAATTATGACCACTTATTCCCAGCCTTTACAGTGGCTCAAATTCACAAGACTTCAGGGCAATCTTTAAAAACAATGTAATGATTAACACATTTCTAATCTAATCAAGCTTTACCGTTCCCACTTGGACAAACAATTTGAGTTTCATTGATAAAATAATGTCCTAGGTTGGAGTTTTAAATCACCCAAAGGTGTGGTTTTGCTTTCTTTGGCCATAATGTAACTGAATGTGGAGTCCAGCTCATTTTCTAACATCAGTGCCAGGTTATTCCTCCATTACTGAGACCAGTTCAGAGCTGTCTTTAATGGACAGATTTGGGCCACAAGCCAGCGCAGTCATTTTCAACTCTGCTGCTCTATGAAATGACTCACAATTAGCTCCATTGAGGTAACTGTCAGCGCACTAATCTCTGGCTTTTTATATGTAATTAAAGGAGAGGCTTTCAGGGTGTTTACACAAAAACATGATCAGATTCTTGGGAACAGTGGCCTTGTTGATGAGCGGGAGTGCTTTTGTGTTTGATCCCCCCCTGAGGCTTCACGGTGTGTCAGAGACTTGATGGCCTGTGTGGGAAGACAGGTTGCCTGCATCAGCCAACCAACACTACCCCCCCACCACTCTCCACCTCCACCTCCACCTCCACCTCCCCACAGGATGAAGAGGGTGGTGGACAGATGAGTGTTGACTAAGTGGTGCTGACACGCCACTCCTCGCCTACCTCGGTTTGTCTGTGTGTGACTAAAAATCCTGCATGTTGTGCACAACAACTTTTAACTTATAATGGAGTGTGTATTTATTTTTTAGTCTGAATACCTCTTTCATCACTGAGAACAACTCTTTGGCTGACGTTTTAATGCCTCTTAGTCCCAGACAAAAAGCGAGCATCCTCACCAGTCAATGATCAGCGTAGCAGACACAGAAATAAAGGCGCACTGTTCCTGTTTTGTAGGACTGTTAGCCTTCATGTTATCCTTTGAGGGACGTTGTGGGGCTGGAACCAATCTCAGCTGACATCGGGTGAAAGGCAGAGAGTACATCCTGGACAGGTCACCAGTTCATCACAGGGCCTGTTATAATACAGTATAAAAGAACATCATTCATAATACTAACTTCTGGCCTGGGATGTAACGCTAGGTTACTGCTGTATGTAGTAAACTAGCTAGCCAAGCATGCTAACACTTGCAGTTTATGTTTAACAGAGCCTCTCTTCTGCTTTGTGTGATTTGTTCTGTATGTTTTGTATTCTGTACATTTCACAAAAAGAAAAATGTGGAGGAGAGGATGAACGGAGAAAAAGAAGAAGGGAGGAGATGAGAGGAAAGGAGAGTGAAAGAGGAGAGGAGATGAGAGGATGAAGGAGAGGCAAGGAGAGTAAAGTCAGACAGAGAGAGGAAGGAAAGTAAAGACGGATGACAGAGAGAAGTTAGAAGAAGTGGTGAAGGATGTGAGGAGAGGAAGATATGAGGGAGTAAAGGGGGAGAGTGAGGCCAAAAGACTGTCGGATAGTTAGCTGTCGGATTAGCTTACCTCCCTGAGAGGCTGTCTTTGTGAGTGCTGCTGGTTGCTGGTAGGGGGTTTGGTGGTTGAGACTGGGCCTGTACCTGTGACTCACTGACCACAGGTGTCAATCAAACCTGACCTGGCTGCCAGAGGAATGTGGCAAACAAGCCCGTGTGGTCCCAGGGACCCGGAGCAGACAGTGTCTAACGGCCGGTGCAGCAACGTAAGGGCTGAATCAGACATTCAGCTGCTTGCTACAGTGCAGGTAACACCTGGAGCTGAAGGAGATGGAAAATACACCCCTATCTCTGCCTCTGCTTTGTGTTTTTTAGGAGTTGTAATCGTACGCCAGGTCCTCCTGCCCAGAGGCGATGTGAGCAGAGGTTATTGTTCAGTCATCTAACAGTGCACCTTTCTTTTCTCTCAGGTTCCACTCGAGCACTTTCATTTGTCGAGCTTTTTTTCCTGTCTACAAGCCACTATTTCTACAGGCGTAAAACACTGATCTAAGACATACCTGCATCATATACAATTCTCAACAGTCATCTTTCACCTGCGCCAAGAAAACTGTCTAATAATATATTATTTAAACTTGCAGATATGGAATTTTTTAGGAAAACAATGGATAGATCACTTGCCTCTCAGCTTGGGGAGATGTTGGTTGCAGTCTGTAGCAGGGACACCTGGAAATACAGAGGAGCAAGAGGAGTTTATGAGACAGTTACACACATACACTCACTGAGCACTTTATTAGGAACACCATACTAACACCACGGCCTCCCTTTGCTCTCCTACAGTCTCAATTGTTCATTGCACTGACTCCACAAGATGTTGTAAATATTCCATTTGACATGACTGCATCACATCATCTCTGCAGATTTGTCAGCTGCACATTCCTGCTGCCAGTCTCCTGCTCTACCACATCCCGAAGAAGAACTAGATTCAGGCCATAGCAGTTCAATTAACTCATTGTCCTGTTCATGAAACCAATGTGAGACAACTTTTGCTTTGTGTCACGTTGCCCTGGAAGTTTATTTTACATTTGAGGATGGTAAACTGTGCCTACATAAGGGTGCACATGGTCGGCAATGATACTCAGAGAGGCTGTGGTATTCAAACCATGATTGATTGGTATTAAGGGGCCTCAAGTGTCACAAGAAAACATTCTCCACACCATTACACCATCATCACTGACTGCTGAAGAACAGCCTGCTTGAAAACATGTTTTTTTAGTGGACACTGCGCAAGTGTTGAAACCTTACCTGGTGGACATGAGAAGCTGCACTCATTTTCTATGTTTTTTCGTGTTTAGTCTTTGTTTTGCCCATTGGTTTATTGCCTTTTGTATTATACACAATATGCTATGTTGCATTTGCATTTGCATTTGGCCTTTGTGTGTTTTTGTTGATAATATCTCCGCCTCTATCTCTGTTTATCTCTGGCATGCCCCCATGTAATGTACTCTTGTTCTTCACTTATTGAAAGAAAAAAAAAAAACTTGCTGCCTGGAACAGCTCTGTGTCACTGCTCTGCCTCAGATGACCTCAGACTGAAGAACTGCTGATGTTCACTCTCTGTTTGAACATTTAGCTCCTGTTCTTTGCTTCCTGTTCTCACTGTTTTTCATTTTCTTTACTGCTGTTTTTTCTGCAGCCATCTCATGCTGTGGCAGCTACTCTAGCACTGGAAATAAAAGGGAGTTTGATATAAACATAGGGAGTCATGGGATATTACACAGTGATGATCCTAATATTTTGATTTTAATATGTAAATCTTGTACATTGCCTGATGAATTATGAACATTCTTCAAAGGGATTTTGTTCCACTGTTTGCAAAATCTTTACAAATGCACCTGCAGATATGATTTGACATAAACATAAGCAGAATCAGAGTTAATTACTGCTCATATCTTTAAGAAACAAAGAAAAAAGCAGGACTACACAGTTTTGAAATTTGTGGACTGTGACGAATTCTTTGTATTCAACAAGTACATCTGTTTGGAATATCTTCAAGGTTGTGCATTGTAATAAATTTTGGTTCTATCAGTAGTTGTCATTTGTTTACAATTAAGTAAGGAGTTTTTATATTTTAGTTTTAATGTTTATTGATTTAAACATATTTTATTATTGTCTCATAAAATAAGAATTGTGGATTAAATGAAGATTAAAAAACAGGATATTTTAAACTGCAGTTTTATTTCTCTCAAATGGCACAATAATACATTGTCCCTGGCAGAGTTACTGACTTAAAATCAGCTGTCTTTGCAGAAAGTGCTATGAAAAAAAGTCCTCTTAAAACAGCACAGTACTGGAGTGGAATTTTTATAGTCTAAAACTTAGTTTTATTTTACCTTGAAGGTGGAAAAGAAATACAGTGGTGTCACTAGAAGAATTCAAAAGAATTGGCTGATCGATAATCCATTAAATGTTTCAATGAGATGTAATTTTTTTAAGGAAAATTAATAATTAAATGGTTCAGACGTGAGGATTTACTTTTTAAAAAAAATTGTTTTCTGACATTTTATAGAAAAAGAAGTTGTTTAATCAGTAATGAAAATAAGCATTAGGTGCAGACCTCATTTATACATGATGAAAACTCTGTCGCATCAAGATAACATGTGTCTGCGTTGATAAGAAATATCACACAGCCAGGTGCAAATGTAACATTTCAAAATCTTTACATATGAATAACTCCCAGGCTTTTCATGTCAACAGTCAGCCAAGTGTTACTCTAGTCAGACGGCTGCCAGAGATATTCCTCTTTCAGCTTGGAAGTGACCAGAATATCCCCACAGAGATGTATGTGTTTACGTATGAATGCAAGCATGTGTGTGTTTGTCACTTTTATTTGCTCCCTGATTCTTGCCTGATAAAAGCCGACATATCAGCTTGTGTGAAAATCAGGTAAAGGCTTTTCCCATCTGTGCTCAGTTTGATTTTCAGAGCGTGAAGGATGATTGGCACCTGCAGATTTTCTGCTTGTGTGTCTACATGCATGGCAGCATTTTGTTGCTCCGTGTGCCTGGTGTTTGCTGTTAAACACCTCTGTTCCCTCTCAGTGCACATGTGTCTTAATGTCTTAATGGCTGCATATGAAAAGCTTCAGAGCTGATTTATTCTGCAATGCTCCGCCTTCCATCTGAAGTGAGCTTGTATTTCATTCAAGCTGTTCAAATATTTCACTTCCAACAGTATGAGGTATGATTATGAATTGTGATTATGAAGGATTTTAGGGTGCACTCAGTAAGGAGCAGTTTATTTATCATTTGGCCAAGGTATACATAGTCTTGGCCTCTGATTCACATAGACAGCTTGAAAGCTTACAGGCTCAGTTTTGACTTTGCACTTTGCTTTTATGTGATTTTTATTTTACAAGTGCTTTGGAACACAGTGGTGTTTTTATTTGGTTTCAACCTTTAGATGCAGCAGTGATTCTGCTGTCTGGACCAGAACTCTTAAAAAGGGTTTAAATATCAGTGTAGTTAAGTCAAAGAAAAATGAACGACTGCAGTACTTAATCATTTTTTCATTCTTGTGACTCTTAGATGAGGTTTACAGTAGGTTACAGTACGTGTACAGCATGTTGATGTGCAAATACCTGCTAAACTAATGGTATTTCCAGTATCCTAACACACAAAGATGGTGGACATGGCCTCTATTCCTGTCCTTGAGCTGTTTACTTTTGCCACGCTGCCCGTCTCTTGCCACTCCACAGCCTCCCCCAAGATGTCTTTGGACCTCCCTCCCTGTCTCAGTCACCTGACTCCCCCAAATACACCCACCTCAACTGTTTCCCATTCCCTACTCAGGTCACAGTATACCAGCCGCAAGTTGCTGCCTTTTTGCTGCTCTGTAACCTGTTTTGATACCTGTTAGCATGCTGATGAGCACTGAGAACAGTCACACCGATCAGCATGGCTGTAAACTTGTTTACATGTTATTTACTATTTAAATGTTTTTGCATTTTTCTTATTTATTTAATCAGAAATTCCCTCCATAACAAGAGAGACGTGGCCAGAATGGATGCAAATCAATGGAAACTGTTAAGTTATGCCTATAATATACAGTAGTTAAAGCACCGTTTTTACCAATTAAAACAAAAGGACTTGCATTCCCTTGTCTCATATTCGAGTCTTCATGTGGACATGAGTTGTGACCAGTGAAAACAAAGAGGGATTTTCCCTCTTAGATTGTTTCATTTGAGTAATATTTAAAGGCCTGAAGACATAAAAGTCACCACCAGTTCACAAGCAAAGCAAAAGAAAAAAAAATTAGAAACAAATGATCCTTCTTTTCTTGTGATTTCTTTCTAGCTGTGAAGTGAAAAAGAATAAAACCTAAGTTGGGTTTAAGTTCTTGAATAAGTTCTTCAGTTACCTCTTATTCAGTGTTTCAAGTAACCGTTTCTTTCAACACACAAAACAGAGAACCTGTGCAAATATCTTTCTTTCTGTTTATCTCCGCTGCTCTGTTATGCTTCCAACTTACAACAATGCCGAGTGTTAATCTTCCTGACAAGTCACTGATACTTTTCATGGTATACTGTACGTAACTACAGACCTGAAATCGAGCACAACAAAGCTTTAATTCAGAGCTCAGCACTATCTAATCTCTGTGAAGCAGTTCAATACAGTTCAGTGTGCCCCAGCCGGAGAAACACTCAGCTCTCTCAGTGTTTCCTACAACTGCTAAGAGACGGGTGCTAAGTGCTCTACATGGAGGGAGGGATCAATAGTTAAGTACAGCGCAGCAGCTGTCCTGACAGCCTGTCTTCTCCCCTCCGATGTCTCATGCAGCGGGGAGGATAATCAAAACATCAACTGCTAGGAGGTCTGGCACATGTCAACTTGACAACCATTTCTGTCATTTTGAAAATTTTGACAAATGACACATTTTTGTGGTCACGTTTCCCTGCAACGTTTCTCAGTATTTTGCTGTAGCTGCCACAGAGGCTGATGTCTGTGCTGCAGCTGTATTTTAAACAAAACCTTCATGCTTCGAGCAGATAGCTTGCAAATGGCTTGTTTCTGTGTATTCTCAGCAGAGCTGCGTCTAAACTGTTTGTTTCAGAAATAAACAATCAAAAGTTTTACTTCACTGGAAACTTCAATAAGTCACATTTTGCTCTGATGTGGCAGTGAAGGAAAGGTCAGTTGTCACAAAAGGCACATTAGGATTCATCTTCTGAGGACCAGGAATGTCTGAATTGTTTTTCATTGTAGTCTGATCATTAGTTTTAATATCTTGTACAAAAGTGATATTTTTAAACATGCTATCTTACACAGTAACTCAACAACTATTGGATGGATTGCAATTATATTCTGTACTGACATTCATGGTCCCCAGAGGATTAATCCTGATGATGTTAGTGAGACCCAATTTTTCTTATAGCGCCACCAGCAGTTCAATATTTAGAAAGTCCTTACAGACTTAAAGAATTTTGGTGATCCACTTGCCTGTTTCATGACGCTAGTATTAGTGTGTGCGAGTGTGTGTTCCCAACAACTTGCCAAGAAATGCAGTTAATGACATTCATGTCCCCCTCGGGATGAATTATAATCAGTCTGACTTTTCAACTAGTTAAATCAAAATTTCACTTGATCCGATACTATCATTTATAACCAAATACCAAATAACTGTACAACTATTAAATGGACTGCAATTATATATAGATGTTTGTGGTTCCCAGAGGATGAATCTCGGTGAGATTAGTGAGATTCCTATAGCCCCACCAACAGGTAAATATTTTCACTTATCCTCTGAAATATCCTGAAAGTCTGTACAGACATTAATTGAGTGTGTGTGTGCGTGTTTTTAAATGCCCCAACAACTTGCTAAGAAATTTGTTTAATGACATTCATGTTCCCCTCAGGATGAATTATAATCATCTAGTTAAATCAAAATTTTACTTGGTCATTTATGACCAAATACCTACAAAGCTAGTGTGATTCACCCTCAACCACACTTTGTAACACAGATAATTCTTTAAAAAATTATTGATTTTACTCAATAAGGTCTTGCGAAACAAGTGCCCTCATGAGTAAATGTGCTTGAACTGATGGTTGTTTGTACTGTGCATTACTGAGTTTGCATTTTTGAAGTCTGCAGTATAGCTTACCTTGTGTCTCTGTCATATAACGCCACCACACGTTTGACCTCAGTGGGAAGTGAATCTGTGGGAAAAGGGAACAGAAATCAAAGAAAATGAAAGTCTGGAGCCTGAGAAAGAATGAGCAATGAGAGGGAAAAAAACCCCAAAAACAAATCACTTCTCTGTGATAACTGAACCTGAAATCCAGTTTGTTTCCGTTAATTATTTTGCCCGAAATTTACCTCAAATGTGACCTGGACATATCGTACATCACTGAGGATTATTTCAGACCAATCAGAAGGCATTTGATGACATGGGCAAAAGGAGCATCCTGTTCCTGCACAATATATAAGCATCAACATACAATCATTTCTGCTGTGTTTGTTTTACCTTCTCAGATCCAAGGTAAGCGCATATTTGGATGTGTTTTCTCCACTTAGATGAATGAACACTGCACTGTAAGTAAATGTTTTGCACATTATGGTAAATCTACTTCACTAAAATTATGTAAAAAGTACATGTGTAGAATATTATTTGAGTACAATTAAATGACCTCATTAAAATTTAAATACTTGGATTACCTCACACAAGCTTCATTTGTGCATGATCCAAAGACAAACCACAAATGAGATTATTATAGAATTTGGTGCAATCATTGCAAATAATCTAAAGGCTCCTTTCTTTAATCAGTACAAATTGGTATTAACTTATTTCTTTTAATGTCCATTTGATATCTTATTAGACTAAACTTGTCTCTGTGGTTTTCAGAATGGATTCAATGGAAATTGATGATGACATATATATACACAAGAGCCTCACAACAGCAGGCCTTGCTACTCAAGGTACGGTATCACCTCGGAAATACATGGACAGGCAGAGAATAAGTATTTTAAGTTCAGTACATAAAAGGTCATCCCTGTACTTTTGGAAACCAACCTGTTGATGTACTTAAATTTTTAAGCAATAATATTTTTCATAGAAATGCCATTTGGCCTGCTCTATGTGGCTCATAAAAGCTTTTATGCTCCTGTTTCATGGGTAGAATCTGGTGAAGAGGTAACCTTGTCTCCAAGAAACTATGTTTATACGGTATATTACCAAATTGTTTTCAGCAATTATGTTGTGCTGGCAAACATAATTACGGTGGATGATGGACATACAAAGTGCAGGACTCTGACTCCCGAGTCTGGAGTTTGCATCCAGACTCTGGTCTGGTTGGGTTTAGGCAATAAAAACACTTTGATTGTACTATAAGATTGGATATTTTGGTGGAAAACAAATTAAATATGTTGTCAGTTGTCAGGTACGTCAATTAGAAACATTTCTGTAATGGAAAATGTAATGTAGGCGATCCTGTGTTTCCTTCAAAAACTATTTGCTTTTGCAAATTAGTTCAATTTAACATAATTTCTAGAAGACAGGGTTGAAGTAGGAGATGCAGTGATGACGTCTTTGTTCTCATCATGTAATGTACCAACTGTCTAACACTTCATTTAAATGTGGTGAAAAACTATCAGCACAATACCATTTGACAGTATCTGTATCTGTATCTTACAATTATGGCTTTATTGGGTTTGGACAGAAAAGTTACCACACCTTCTACAGAAAAAAACTTTTACTTTTGATTCAGTGGATTTTCAGAAAAGAAAACAGCCCTCCAGATGTGCGTCTGTGTGTCTTGGGTTACTGTGTGCTGTCCTGCTGGCTGGTAATATAGGACAAATTATCTACTGTAAGTGATTTTTAAAAAAAAGATTAATAGAAGTAGACAAATAGAAACAACAAAACTGATCATCTTTTTGAAGAAATACATGTACTTTAGTGAATAATTACTTTTTTGACATCTCACAGATAATATAATCATCCATTGCTCATCGTTGGACCCAACGCAGGCCAATTACAACACACTGACTCAAGAGAAGGAATATCTCCAAAATAATAATGACAACCTGACTACAGAGAAAGACCAACTGCAGAGAAATTATGATTCTTTAACTGTAGAGAGAAAAGAATTAGAGGACAGACTGAGCAACCTGACTAAAGACAAAGACCAGCTCAAGGCCGGTTTCAACAATCTGAAAAACGTAAGAGACCAGTTGCAAGCAAATTACAGCAACTTAAAACAAGAGAGTGACCGATTACTGACAAGGTATAACAATGTGCAGAGGGATCTTCAGGGGTTACAGACTAAACACAATAATCTGACAGCAAGTAAAGACCAGCTACAGACCAAATACAGTAACCTGCAACGAGAAAAAGATGAGTTACAGTCTCGTTTTAGTACAGCGATGATCAATTTGACAGATTACTCCTCGCTGAAGAGAAATAAGGACCAGCTGCAAAGACGCTACAATACCCTGAGTACAAGCAAAGATCAACTTCAGACCAGCTACAACTCACTCTTGAGAGACAAAGACCAATTGCAAACAAGATATAACAGTCTGTGGAGGGTAAAGGAGTGGTTACAGGCCAATTACAGCATTTTGGCTACAGGGAGAGATCAGTTACAGAGCAATTACTCGTCACTGAAAAGGGATGTGGACCAGTTGCAAGGACGTATCAATACTCTCAGTACAAGTAACAATCACCTTCAGATCAGCTACAATTCACTGTGGAAAGACAAAGACCAACTACAAACCAGATATAACAGTCTGTGGAGGTTAAAGGAGTGGTTACAGACCAATAATAGCATTTTGGCTACAAGCAAAGATCAGTTACAGAAGAAGGTCGACAAGTTGGCGGTTAAATTAAGAGGTAAGGATTTCTCTCTGCATATTTATTTAGTTCACGATCATAATCTGCATTCTTCATAATTGGTATGATATTTTGACCCACTCTGTGTCTTGTCTTTGCAGCCAGGCCCTGTCAGACAGGCTGGAGGAAGTTTGATATCAGCTGTTATTTTATGTCAACCCTGAAGAAAAACTGGACAGAGAGCAGGAAAGCCTGCATTGCCAAGGCAGCAGATCTGGTAGTCATAGACAGCAGGGATGAACAGGTAGGGAAGGAAGGAGGAAAGAAAGAAGCTGGGGAGATTAAAATAAATTAAGAGCCATGCTAGCAGCTCTGTAAGGGTGCAGTTAGGCCCAGCACTCTGATTCATCAATGTGTTAACATCACAATGTTTACCATTTTCATGACCTTGGTCATAAACCAAAGTGCTGGATAAATTCAAAATGTGACCGGATGATGGCACTAGATGAAAAGTTAAGGAAACACCAAAGTTATTTCACTGTATCCTGAGTGGTCTGTACCAAATTTCATAGCAGACCACCCAAAGGTTCAAAGAGAATCATCAAAGTCATACAATTCATCAACTGGGAACCATCAGTACAAAAATTGGTCCAAGTTCAGCCAGTAGATGTAGAGATATCTCACTGGATATGTGAAAATCTTGTGCTTGAGGTTAAGTCAGGGGATCATCAAAGTCTTTAGTGTTCATCCTCTGGTGTCATGGTAATCCGTTCAATAGCTGCTAAAATATTTTAGTTCAGGACCAAAGCTGTCCATAGAGCTGTGCTGCTTGCACAGCTAAAAATGTGCTTCCTTTGTAAATTAATGGAGTTAAGACAGCATGCTTGAGAACTGATCTCTCAGTGTATATGAGCATCTTTAGCGTTAGATATAACTGACATAGCTGGCCTCCATTTATGGTACACTATCTATCAATCTGTCTACTGAGCCTGTTGAGTAATCTCTTGAGCTTGCTATCAAGCTACCTAGCTATTTATTAACTAATGAAACTTCATCAACAGAAGATTCAAAAGAGGGAACACAAACAACGCTGTGCAGGTATCTGTTTTAAATACCTGTGTCTTCTGTCTTTACTGCACTAACAGGCTTATGTTAATGGGTTACTGGGCGTGAGCCAAAACGCCTGGATTGGTCTGACCGACCACCTTAAAGAGGGGACTTGGATGTGGGTGGATGGGACCCCTGTCACCATACAGTAAGTTTTAACAGGCTACTGAATTAAACATATTTTTCTGCATTAAGGAACTCTGCTGGTTTGCAATGTTACACTTCTCTCACTGTTTATATCCTTGTTTCATACGGGACTGATATTACCTACAGTTAAACAATTAATATCTTCAGTGATCAGTGGTGATTACAGTAGAGTCTAATTTTCTGCCAAAATCTGCCCTGGTTTCTATTCTATTCTATCCTTAATGAAACTGCAGCAGGAGGAAGGTTTTGCAAGTATGTTTGCACAAAGTGCTGCACAGTCAGCTCAGAGATCTGATTCAGATCTCTGAATCAGGAGGTGATGTACAGTCAAACTGAGACCTTGCACGACTGCATCCAGAGAGACACTGATTTCAGCAAAATTCATTATCTCCTGCAAAATGTGCTTGAAAACATGCAGAGGTGGTATTGGGGGCGGTTTAAAAAATTACATGATGGCTCCACATGGTACCATTTCTATGCAAATGAGACTGGGTTACAATCCCTTCAGTCACAGTTTGGGTCAGAAACAGCAGGGGACAGCGGCTGAGAAACAACAGCCGGCTGCAGTAAAAAGCAACAGAATGAGGAGAAAATAGTTTCTGTCTCTGTTATCTTGTACATCAGGTACTGGCAGCCCGGGCAGCCCAACAGCTTCAATGGGAACCAGGACTGTGGAGAAATCGTGCAGCAATCATTGGGAAAGGTGGGAGAGTGGAATGATGATGGCTGTTTTTCAGAGCAGCTCTGGATATGTGAGAAATAAAATCACAATGGTTTACTCTGTTAACAAAGGTGTGCAGCCTTGGACTGTCTAATGTTTGTCTTGACTGTTTAAGTCTAGTGATATTCTACATTGCTCAATTGTCAACGAACAAGTAGGTTTGGGTTTGGCCAATACAATGAACAGATGTAGCATTTGTGATGTTAACGATATGGGAAAATAGCATGAGCAACATCTTTTATTAGAAACAGTCACTTTTATTTTGGCTAATCCACAGAAAACAACGTAAATGTTTCCTCCATTGCTTCTTTTCTACTTTTTCTTCTATAGAAAGAAAAGCTCCAAATGTTTAGTTTTTAAATTCAACAGCATTTTCTAACTAAAGCTGTGACCGCTTTTTTGTGATTTGGATGATGCAACCCTTCCATAGACATATCACATGGCAAAAAACATTTACAAATGCAGTTTGACCAATATTATTACCATCCGCAGCAATCAAAATCTAAATAGTTGTATATATATATATTTTTAATGATTTTTGACCACTAATCTTTGATGCAGAGAATCTGTGTCTCATGTGATGGAAAATCAATTTCTTGATTGTACAAAAACTTATTTTACTCTCCTGTAGGATTCTGTGAGCTTTGTCGCAGCTTTAGAAATGTTTTAATTGTGCCTTCTGTTGATTAATTAATATGTATGAAAATAAATGTGTAGTACAAATATTGCATACCACAAAACTATACAACCCTTGCTCATGATATTAATTATTTACTCTTCTACTCCTCACTGATAACATGATACTGTTGAATTAAGCTGCGTAGCAGAAGCTAATTTCCTCCTCTGTTTTTTCCCCAATTTGCTGTTTGTGTTTGAGTTTGGCATAGCTGAATTAATTATTTACTCTCTTCCCTGGGAACATAAATAGCAACTACACACTGAATGTTTACAGTGAGTTCAATCACATTAACTAAACAATATTGGAATAAAAACATTACAAAGATGTGTTTTTCTGTGCAGGGTAAAACAGAACATGCACTGATAAGCCAAGTAAGCAGCAGGTTGAGGCTGAGGTGGAACTGGGGTACACTTTGAAGACCTAACTGAAGCTACAGATTGACATGTCGTAATGAGATTTTGTTTTATGGGGACCTTTGCTAGAAAAATCTGGTTGTTAAAATCACATTCTTTTTTTGCCAAGTTTTTCGGGTCAACGAGCAGATGTCATAAGCAGGTAAAAAATAATCCAGTTCAGCTCTCCTGCTGACAAATCTGTTAACACTTGCTGGCCTACTCCACTTCATAAAACTGGATTCTGTTGCCTGGAAACACTCCCTTTCTCCTTTGCCAATCAGGGTACATTTTGATGTCAAGCCTGCACACTGAGTAGCCAAAAATGTTTGTGCTTGTTATTTTTCTGCATTGTAAATACAAAAATATACACAGCAAAGGAATTCTGAAAGATTTTGTACATTTTGACTAAAGGTACAGTTCTAGTAACTACAGTCAGCAGGGTTGGTAAATGAGAAGCCAGTGAGGCACTAGCAACTCATATGGGTTGTTAGGCCACCTGCAAAGACAGGGCGGATAACTAGAGCGAGAGTGTTAAGCTCTGCATGTTACAGTCTCCCACTGAAGCTCCTCATCAGCAGGTGAAAGGAAACAATTGAAACCCCCATGTGAGCAGTGTATCCAGAAGAGGAAACAGGTGTGCCGCTCTGTCACAACGTGCATGTCAGTCTACACCCTCAGCAGGTCAAGAGCAGAGTTAGCTGCAAAAGACAAAAATATTCCCAATTTTTGACTTTTCTAAACTGACTTTTTATGAATCCATGACCAAACTTTGTGGCAGACAAGCATGACAAATACAATACTTTTGTGGTTCCTTTTTCAGTAGTTAAATCCATGTGTTAGATGATTTCAAATTTTAATAAATACTCCACAAGCAGCTGAAATATATATTGAATATCAAGTTTCCTATTAACAGCTTTATATTCTGGCATTCCCCTGAATAAAAAATCAAAACTAACAACAATACAAGGGGATTTAAAAGTTTTAAAGGGGTAGGGTAAATTATTCATGCTATAAATGTGGAAAATCAATTGCATACAAAATGTAGGAAATAACTGAAGGGTAGGGGTTGGACAAACTCTTACAACAATCTCACAAAACTACCTCGTCTTCCAAAATTACTACTCAGAATTAAAATCGGTGCCTTCCTGATACCGAGGAACAAAAACTAAACTATAAAGTAGGATGGGTATTGCACAACTGTTGCACTGGATTGCATTATATCACGCAGGTGTTGCTGCTACTGTGTCCACCCCCGCATGTCAACCCTACTACACGCTGAGCAGATGACAATGCACTGACACATAGTGCTGACAGTGCTGCACCAGACCACATGCTACGTAACACAGTGTCAGAAGAAGACGCAGCATGTTATAAAATCACTAACATGTGAGGAGCATACAGTGCAGATGTATTTAGTGGGCAGAGACACCACGCTCCGGCATGTGGCTCATTTTGGGTGTGGTGGCGGTTGCATTGAGCGCGGCCTGCTCTTGAACGGGGCATCTCAACCATTAATTGGCCTAAGCCTTTTCATTCCCCCCAGAGAGATGAGCCCGATCCAAACCGTCTGTGGTCGGGTGGTGAGATCCCCCCCCCCCCCCCCCCCCAGGACGTAGGCGGGTTGTGAGGTTATGCTTTGGGCCGCTTGGCTAAAAATAAAAGATCAAGGAGCCTCCACCAGACATGTTGGTCTGGTTAGACTTACAGAGCTGGAAAAAGGGTTTTAAAAACAGTTGAAAGGGTGTTGCATGTGCATTAGCCCGATGACCTAATGTACTTAATGAATGAGGTTATTTTCAAGTACAGTGCATAGCAACAGAGCTATACATGAAACATTTTAAAGTTGAACTGAAATTGATGATACTGCAGGTATTATGCATAGTTTTCAGTTTTTTAAAGAGTGATACAAGCATTTGGGGAAACATTATCTAGGCCTCTTCTCTTTATGTGAGAATATTACTTTTTGTACATGGTCCCTGACAAATAAATGCAATAATGTAAACTAAACTAAACTTTCAAGCACTCCGCAGTGGCTACATTACTCTGTGATTTGAATAATCATGATGCATTAAAGATTTTACATGTATAATGGACAGTCTAGTGGAACACATCTGATGATCTGTGAAGCCCCCACAAAGAACAGTAAAGGGATTTTAAAAAGAGAAGGCTTAATGTTGGTGCTGGCGGAGCTCTTGCTCCATTTTTTTTCCTAATTGCCACATCCTGGAGGCTGAAAATGTACACATCGGGATTTCATTTAGGTAAACTAATCTCAGATAGTAATAGAGACACTTTTCTGTTGCAGCCTCACTTGTTTACTTAGGCTGACAAGATGGATCTATTTTACATAGACAGCTTTAAGCTAACCTCTACTCCTTCTCCAGATACTCTATGAATGTCATCAGGATGATTGGATTTTTTTTATTTTTTGTAAAGTTTAAGTTCCTTCTACTCCCAGAGCCTGGGGGAATTAATTTCAGTTAAAAATGAAAAAAATATGACATTTCCAGCACATAAAAAGCTCAATGCAACTGTTAAAATTCACCCAAAGAGCAAAAATGTCACACACATCATACAATCAAGCCTGCAGAATTACATGCAAATGAATAATCCAAGCCACTTGTCTCAAAAAATGAAATTAAGATTAATATGTGCTCCCCTGATGGTGTAAAGATTAACTCACATTACAAAACAAAGGCTTTGTTTATAAGAACATTATCTGTTACTGATGCCATTCACATGCCCTGCTGCTGCTGAATGGTGTAAAATGGATTATAGTTAAAGCACCCTTGCAGACAAATGAGAGCCTGGCAGTGGGACAAGATTTAAAGCCATGCCAGATTGGAGGTGATGGGTGTGCCCAGCAGTCTCTTTATATGGGTCAATTCACATTTGTATGAAGACACAGGTTTGGGCTGATTGTTTTTGTCCAATGTTTGTCTGAAATAATATCTGAATAAGCAGTTTTGTTTGAGTTAACAAAACACATCATAAACACTAGTTTTATATAGTTTTCTTATCCTAAATTTACACAAGTTTGAATAATTAAAAAAAACAAAATTCTACTTCTCATAAACAGCATTAATATACAACTAACATCTATGGGGAAATGCAATCCAATACAGCAGCCTTGAAATAAATTCTGCCTTTGCGGTGGTCCCTCTTTTTTTCTTAGCCATACTAGCTGGCTCCTGATTTGGCAACACTGGCCTGTTGGTCTAGCAGTTTGGTCCTGGCTGAATTATGTCAACAACTACTGGGCCAAACCTGGCATTCATGGTCCCTTGAGGATGACTCATACTGACTTTGGTGATCATCTGACTTCAGCCACTGCTGCGTTTACCATACAAGAAGTTAGAATACGCCCTCTGAGCAGTGCTACTTCTTCAGGGTAGACTGGACGCTATGGTGACTTGCTGCTCACCGTTGTGAATGCTAACGTTAGCTACATAACAATAACAAAACTTGCATGTGTCATGATGAGCTTGTTAGCAAGCTGACAAAAGCATTTACTTCAAATCCCCACTGTGTTTTTAAAAGTACCACTAGAATGGTTTTAGACTCTGAGTCTTGTTTTGAAATCATATTTGACTGTATTATAAATAGGTTTCACTAATAATCTATCCTCCTCATGGGTGGGAATAGCTGTTGACTTCCATGTTTTTAAAACAGTGACAAGAAAAATATGGCCTGACACACATGGATAAGATGAAAGGCTCGTAACATGTTAAGTCTCTCATTTGCTTTCATGGCTGATTACCCAGCCTTGCAATCATGATAATAACTAATATTCAGAAGTATTGCTTGTTGACTCTTTTTATTAGCTCTTTATTTTATATTTCAATTTTTTTTTTGACAGTGTGAAGAAGCTCAGGCTAAACTGTAACTGAGCTCATCCACTCAAACAAGAAGCAGATAAAAATTCAGCTGACAGAAAACATGAGTCTATTTTTAGCGGCTGGGCTGAATTTCCTAATCACCTGCTGGACTCCTGAATGAATAATGAATAGTATCTTGTCAGTGTAGATCACAAAGCCAAACCAGGTTGAGCACCACTAACATTTCAGTGGTGGAAAATGGCTCCAAATCAGATCACACCGAGAGCTGATAATGCGTTTTTGTTTTCTTTTTTTATGCCAGTCCGTGACCCTCAGTGACCATTATCATGCGGCCACACACATCTCCCATCTAAGTTAAAGAGAGGCTGTGAATGGGGAGGGTGAAGTTGCTGAGTGTCTGATGGAGATAAGGGGAAATGACTGTGGATGAGAGACACCATCCTTCAGCCTGTCACACCCTGCACTGTCCATATTAATTAGCCTCTGTAACTCATGAGCTGATCTGAAACAGCCTCCTCAGGAAAAAAGGAGGAGAGTACTTATCGACATCTCAGTATTCTGCTATCTGCACAAAATAACAACACAGCGATGTGTTTTACTTCCATTCCAGGACTGAGATAATAATAATCCCAAGAAATGACTTTGCATCATTCATTTTAAACTTTTATTTCATTCTAAAGCAAGTTGATGTTTTCTGTATTATAATAAAATGGCACATTTTCGAATAATATCCCATAAATGCTACAGATTTCATTTCCTGATATTCTAATTTTCATTCATTCCTTCCTCGTTATTTTTTCCATTACTTTCATACACACAGAACTGTGCATCCCCAAATCTCATTACTAATATATTATTATATTTAATGCTACCATGAGCTGTAATTGAATCCCTCTTAAGTTGAAAAAACTGAAAAAACCAAAATGTAATTTTCTTTATTTTCTGTAATTTTGCTGTTATCTGCAAACCAATGAGACTTCAGCTCTGCCTCAAATTAATTTATTTTTCTTTTCTAAGAAATCCATATTAGTGTAGATGAGACCAAGTTTTTAGGTCGCTGTCTTTTTTTTTTGGTAGTGTTTTGATCAAATACTTGAGTAAAGGACTTTTAATAAGTTACTTCACAATTAGTTAACATGAACTCCATGAATACCCATGAACATCACAAGGTTTAAAAGTTTCTAATGTATGCCTTGATGCAAAAAAAAAAAAAAAAAAGCAAGAGAGAAAGTTTTTCCATTATCATGATTGTTAGTCACCACATTCATGTGGTTTATTTGGGGTTCTAATTAGTTGTTCCCTTGGCAACAACTGCTCTTTCATGTTCCTGGTGGTCTGCAGTTTAACAAACAGACCAAAAACTGACTCCTCAGAGCTCAGATCATGTGCACTCTGATGAAAGTGTCAATTTCTATCATCATTAAATGAATAAGCTAATAAAACTCATGATTCAAATATGAAATACTTACAAGCTGTGGAGGGGTGTGGAGAGTCTGTAGCTTGTTCCACCACTGAGGAGAGCAGCAGCAATCTGTTTGGATTCACAGTTAAAATAGAGTTCAACAATGACCCAGATTCAAGACGGAAAAGCATAAAATCGAATCCTTCTCTCTGGACATTCTCACTCAATAAAAACACTTGACCTGTATATACAAACAGGATTTGAGTCTCTGTTCTGTTTTCTTTTACATCACATCTAAGGTTTCTCTCATGTTGTACAACATCATACTAGATCATAACAACAAGGTAAACACAGATTGGATGCAAACATACTGAAAATGGTTACTCTCAAGTTAAACTTTCAAATTCACAAACAATATTAGGACAGCTCTAACAAAATATGCTGAGGATAATATTAGCACAATATACATTTACACAACATTTGGTCAGGCAATAAAACATATATATCTAAACATTAAAGTAAATAAAAGTAAAGAGTAAATAAATTTGCTAAATGCTGCTAGCAGTAATGGTAAAACTTAATTTCACAGTTTAATATTACTTATCAAAAATGCTATTTTATCATCATTTCAACAACATGAGAAGTCGGTGATTTAGGAGTCCACATTAAAAGAAATTCCGTTAGACACTTCATATCCACAAACCACAGTAAAACGCCAGAATGTACTTTACACGGAAATAGCTTCGTTGCTAACACGTTGCTAGCATATCAGAACTGATAAGCTAGCTTACAGAGGCATGTGAAGCGCAACTAACTGAGATGAAACACGCAATTTTGGATTCTCTCATGGCTCCAGCAGGGAAACAGTCTGAATGTCAATTGAAAACCACTTGACTTCAATAATTTTTCTGACTTAATTCCTTGTTTTTCTCACCTTTTTTGAGCGTCATCACACGGAGCGATAACTTCTAACACAACATGGCGGCTCGAGGATGGATACTTCCCACAGTTCCTAAAAATGCACTGCAAAACGTCTGTTAATGTTATTTTTTTTTAATGGGTGGGAGCAGGTGAAACAAAAAGACTGACAAAATTATCATAAGTATAACCGTTTATAACATAAATAAAACTCGACGATTCAATTGTAACTTTATTGCTCATAAGCTGCTATACAGACGACCTAGAGAGTCGTTTTTACAGGACAGTCTGGCAAGCACAGTTACATCTGAATAGCAAGCCATATACTTTCCAATGCCACATTTAGTGAGTGTTTAATCTGGATACTTGATATGAGTTATTTTATCGTGTTTGTGGATTAAACTGCTCACTTATTTCTTATGCAAGATTAATGTTATGTTAATGAGAGTAACTGGGAAATGATATTAATTACTCTTTGGTTGCATGGAAAGCAAAATAAAACAGCCAGCACAAATTAATTATGTGTAAAGAGGTATGAATAAGGTTTGGATCTTTGCTTTAATTTATAAAAATCTATATTTTGTGGCAGTTCAAGCCTTAACAGTGTCATAAATTGATGTTTAAGCTTTGACTTGCAGGTGATGTTAACACAGATCACATTTCAGCACATACCCAAGGCTTTTTTGTATATATCACATTAGCTCGTGTCTGAAGAGGCAAAGAGCTTCAACGCCACCCTCCCCCATAAGGCACTGCCTCTGTTTTAGTTACAACCTTGAAGAGGAGAGCGTATACGGTTCCCCGAGGAGGTACTGGAGGAGGGGTCGTTATCATTTTTGGCAGTCCTCCCATGTAAACCCAAAGGCCCTCCTCCATATTCATTGGGGGTGATTATGTGCTGACCTCCGCCTGCCGTTAATCCTGAGCTGATGTATGCCCACCGGGCAGGCGTCATGGAGGAGGGTGAGCAAGCCTGACACCCCGACCAATTAGGGTGTCTCTGAGGTGAGAGAGAGGGAGAGAGAAAGAGAGAGAGAGATACAGAAAATAACATAACAGAGTGCAAAGAGTGAGCTTTAATAAGACTGCACTCATATCATAGGCCTCCATTTTAATTAGTGATTATGATCATGATAATTGATGTTTCATGATTACTGTCATTAAAACAGATATGAGCTGAGATCTAGATGTCATAGCAATATATTATTTAATATAAATGAGATACTAAAAAGATACTATACAAGGCAAGCCTTTCTTAAACAGGGAATATTAAATGCTTTCCAGAATGAAGAAATGGAAAAATAGCATAAAAAAGCAGCTTTGATCTCCAAGAACTGATGTTTATATCCAGCTAATTTGCAACAAAAGTACATTTTAACAGAAACATAATGGTGTATTTGGCTAAAATGTTCAATGATAACATATTCCATATGTGTTCACCCTACAGTGTGTAGTCTTGCAGTACACTATCTGCTTATCTGCTATAGCACTTTTTTAATGATTATGTTTAGGCACTGTCTCGGGAAAGATTGTGGTTTTGGTCACACAGAAAAAGTGTGGGTTAGAGGTTAATAAACATGGCGTGAAATGATATATGAAAAGAAAAAAATACATAGAAATGACATGAGAAATGATTTGGTGTGTTATTCATGTGCTATTTCACGAGACCAGGCTCGCTCTCTAGAAAAAGACAAAGAAAAGTGGGTTTACTGAAGAGTCATGGAGAAACAACAAGGTTGAGACAAAATGTTTTAACAGGAAGATCCATAATTTACATGTCCTTATATGTAATTGTATAAAAACCTACAAAAAGTAAGAATAAATAGTCTGTCTTGACCTCCTCTCTTCCAAGTTTTAAAACTAGCTGACTTCAAGAAATCAAACCAACCAATTTTTATTGATCTGTATACCAGGATTGCAGAACTGAATCAAAATTGCAGCTAATTTCCATTTATTTATGTATTTTGGGGGAGTTTTGGCTGCACAAATGAGATTTTGGAGTTTCTAAAAAACAAAAATGAATTTTCAAAATGTGGATTAAAAGACTTTAATTAATAAACTGAATGAATAAAATGTGCAGTCACTATTCCACCACCTGTCTGGTTTTTGTCCTCCATGTTGATGCTGATTCAGACAAGCTGGCGATGTTTTGGTGCCAAAACTGTGACGAGCGTCCCGGGTGTCATCACAGCACTGACGACAGACTTCAAACATACGTCACGTTTTTTCTCAACATGTCATGCTGCGATTTTGTTCTTTGCAATCAAAAGAAGAAACTCAGTGCAGCCCTTCACTTTTCAGCCTGATTAGAGAACATCATGTCTGTGTCACATGTGAAGGAAAAACATCAGAAATGTGACATTTTTGGCAGCAGTGTGAACATATCTACACGAGGAGGCAGAAAGAGAAAAGGAGTCCCTACAGAAAAACAGGGGAAAGAGAGGGGATAGAGGGAGGGTAGACAGATGTGCCACTGGTCAAATCGCAGCTGGATTAATTCTCTGCTGTTTGGAATGGCCACATTAATAAGACCACCAACACCCTGTGGGCTCCAGACATCCAGTTTGGGAGCTGGAGAGCCCAAAGGAGCCCATATTGGAGAGTTACAACAGCAGGGAAGGATCACTCTGTATCAAATTAACGGCACCATAATTCATGTGCAATCCTGCTGCATTATTAAAACCTCAGTGCTGCTTTTTCAAGACGAGATCAATTATGGGTATGTTTTTCTCTTCTAGGGCTGTAATTAGTGGTGCAACAATTTAAAAGTTTTATCTGTACATTGTAAATGCTCATCAGACTGTCACTCAAAATCAAACAGATACAGGTCGGTTTACCACCAGCGACAGACAAACTCAAACGAAAACTTCTTTCTAAAGCGCTTTGTAGTACATTCAAAGCAGATGTGAAGCTGTCACATACTGAATGTGTCTGCCAGGAGAAATAAAAGAAAAAGATGCCAGCACAGACACAAAAATAAAACAAGATTTAACACAGGTCATTTCACTGTGGATGTAACTAACTGATGATGAATTTCTTCTCTGTTGACTTCTGGATCTATTTTCTGTGCTCGCTTTGTTGACTAAATTTCCCCTGGGATGGTGATTGACACGGCAGAGCATCAGAATGACCACAAGAGAAAAAAAGGTGTGTACACCGAGGTCACGGTTTATTATATAGAGGGCATAAGGCAGAAAGAAAAGCACCTAAAACAGACCTCATGTTTGCTTAAGTTGAGTTCATGTACCTTATTACCTTATTTGATTGATGTCTAACTTGGTGAGTGTGAAAATTACCTTTTTAAATTAAAAGTGTGTGCTGTAAGCAGCAGATTTACAAAGTGTAATTTCACCCATTATGCATAGTAAGTTCCCTCGTGGATTGAGATCTGCCAATCAAATTTTATTTAAAGGCCCTGAAAACCTATTTTCCCCAAGTGATGGATGCCTACAGGAGCACACAATATTCTACCAAGGTATGAACAATTTTGGAGATTTCTTACAGGAGATTTTTGTTTATGCTGTTTTTTCTCATTAATCTTGAGTGGGTGGGGCCTAACTGGAAACGGATGACATCATACACTTCCATGCACCAATCAGGTTTTAGCAACATTTAAATCAGAATCTGATGGCAGTTAGTGGGTTGTAGCCAACAAGATGCCATATAATCAAACTTAAACTATCAGTTGTTAATTCACATGTAAACTAAATTAAAAGTCCTTCCCTTTCTGCTCTCCTGCTTTAAATATCATAAAATGCATTTCCTGAGCCTCAGAATTTTTTGTTGTTTGTGTTGCTAGGCAACACCTAGCTAAACTACAACATTAATCTTCAAGAGTTTAAAGTTTTAACGCCAGGAGAGGAGAGAAGTTTCACTGATTGCTGTCAAGAGTGCACCAAATTTTTAATAAGGCAGCAAAACCCCAGGAGACTGTGGCTCAGGCTACAGTGATTTTAGAGCAACTAAGTGGTGTTGCTTTAGCTTTTAGCTTATTCAGTTTTAATATTTTCTAACTTTGAGAATGCATACACAGTTTAAAGTGACATTATGTAACTATTTAATCTTAAAATGACAGCTTTACAATAATTTTAATAGTGCACTGACCTGTAATAGGGAGAATTATGCACCAATCATTACAAAGGGAACAGATGCTCTGTTTTAAATGAATGCATTTTCAGTTGACCACACTTGAGTTACAAGGTGGGTACAGTTACACTGATGTGAGAATAATTATCAGTCAGCTCTCCGTCGGAGAGAAGGAGCTGGTGCAGCTGCCTCATTTTTGTTTCTGTTAACACTGTTAGAAACAAACAAACAAAACAAACTCACTATGTGTACGTGTTCATTGCAGACCTGTAATTTCCCACCAGCAGCCATTCCTTGGTGTTTTTGCTTCCTACTGCTTTTATTTCCATTTCAAGTTCTCGGAGTGAAATAACATTTTGCAGTATTTTTCTTCACTGGTAACATGTTATTTTCTGTTTTTTTTCCTCCTCCATGTAAAAATTGTGCAGTTAATTTAAAATTCACCTCCCTTTGAAACACAGATTCAATAACCCCGGCCTCTGGGGATTCACCAGCCTATGAATGATAATCACTCGTAATTAACGATCAGCAGAGTTTCCCTGTTTCCCTCTCCCTCATCCTTCCCAGGCCTTTGACACCAACACCAGGATTAAATTGCCAGTTTGAAGACACTGAACAACTCAATTAAAACTGCCCGACTCCATCAGCGAACGGCGACCAGAATTCAAGTCTGCTGATTTGCAGCAGACAGATCCTGTCTGGGAAAACACGCTGCGGTAGATGTGTATTCTCCACTTCATGTCCGATGCTTAAGTACCTGTCCGGTTCAATCAGTGAGTGAGGAGTGAATTACAGAAGCAGAACAGGTCTATCCTCTGGAGCACTGAGCTTTTAGTTTGCTGAAAGTAGTTTTTTAGTTTTCTGTGCCTAAGAGGAAAATGTTGGCAATTTTTACAACTTTATTTTGTGAAAAAACTGCTTCGCTATCCTTATTTTCTTAGACCTGTTATAGCCACTCTGCTCCCTTTTGCCTCTCTAAGGCCTAAAAAGTACAGTACATCATCTGCAAACACTTCAGCTTGTTAGTGGAGAGTGTGAGGAATTTGTCTGGTTCTCAGCCCTCTCAGTAAAGACATTTTAGTCCTCGCTAGGCTTACATTTGCCACTGAGAATATGCTTGGAGCTGATTTAAATTTGTACGTGGGCCTTGTTTTCTCATGTTTTTCGGCATAAATGATTGATGGGGACAGAAATCCTTGGAATCTGGTGCAGTATTGATCATAACACTGTACCTGGCCACCATGAACAGATGTCCACATCAAAGTACGTCCATTAAAGTGCTTGTTTTAACCACTGACAGGCTCAGATTATTATAAGTGTCTTACAGCATTGTGGATAGGATTCCTATGGAGATACACCTTTTTATTAAAGAGTAAGATCCTCTTTGTTTAGCCAGAAACATCACCATATATCAATACCAGACTCCACTGACAAAAACAGCAATTTTAACGAGCGGCTGGAATACGACTACCTTGATTGGTTTTTTGGTAGACAAAGTATTCAGATCCTTTACATAAGTAAAAGTAATAATTCTTTTTTACATATGGCAGGAAAACCACAGGTATAATTAATAACATTAATACTGGCTACATTTAATTTAGGTGTGCCACTTCCTGGGCCCCTGGTATTGTTCACTCTGACTTACTGGGGCACTTAAATTAATGCTGTTAGTTCCACCTGTTCTTTTCCTGCTATGACAAGTCACAATGTCTGCCAGTGAAAAAGGCTCATTGTGTTTGGTTTCATGCTTTGTTAAAGGCTCTCCATCTGTTTGGACAGAGGATTTAGGGCCGGAGACAGAGCCAGTCCTGTACAGTATGAGTAAACACTAACCTCTTTTATACTGCACTGAGGTAAACACTTGAAATGTTTGTCTATGGATTTGATGTGAAAACCTTCAGGATACTCATTTTAGGACTTTGCCCACTGCTTCTTTGCCATTTGCTGTTTCGATTATGCATTTCTTTCTATATAGAGGAGGTGATGGACAGTTGCCAACTGTGTGCCTGATAGGATGTGGCCTTCCTCTCGCTGTATGTGTTGGCGGTAATCAAGTGAACTCTCACCTTCCTTTGCCTGCTGTGTTGCTCGATGTGTGATTGAAGTACTGGAGGTGGTGTGTGCAGGTCCCAGTCCTCCTCTTCACCCTGAAGTAAACCTGCGAAGGTAAAAACACACTGTGTCATAAGCACACCTGTTTAATAATGCATTCAAATATCAAACCTCTGTAGTAAAACCAGTCTTCAGGTTGTGTTCAGTTTTTGTTGGTGCTTTCAAGGATGTGTTGATTCAGCTTTGTGGTCAGTTTTGAGGCCTTGTTTAGTTCATATAGGGCTGAATTACTGGACTGCATTATACTGAGAGGTGTTTCTTATGTCTATATGCAAATAGGTGCAGACACATTTAGAAATATCTTTCAATTACAGTTCAAGCCTAAAGCTATGAGGAGTGAAAAGAGGCGACTCTGTGTTGTTTTAACCAATTAAATATTTCTCAATAAAATCAAAAGCTGTGATGTTTCTAAATCATTACAGCACTGTGTCTGATATTGTGTTGTTTTTCTAACCTCAGGCAGACTGTCTGACTTCTCGCGTTTTCCAATTATAAGAGTAAGAGTGAAATAATTCTTGCTGTTTGTTTTAACCTCCGTAATGGACGGGTGGGGTTGACCACAAAGCATAACACAAAGAGCGCCAGAAAAGCTGAGACAATAACGGGAAAAGTATTTGAATGTCAGTTTCCCTGCGACTGACAGCTTAGTTGACACTATCTGATTTATGTGTAACTCCCACATGTCTGGGCACTTTAAAACACACTGAGATATTTATTTGCATGTAACTGACTGAGGTCATTTCAGGTCAGTTCAGTTCAGGTAACAATTGTTTACATCTTCCAACTGCTGCTGCTCCTCTCAGCCTCTCTGAACTGGTTTTACATATTCACTGGCTGCGGATTTACAAGATGTAAGGATTTTATGGGTCGAGTGAATCCTCCAATGCATCACAGTAAACATTACGACACAAATATTAATGTTAACAGAGCAGGAATAGATTTCTAAATGCACTTCTGACCCAATTACCTCTCTAAACGAACACTCTGAAAGCCTACTTTGGTCGATTCTTCTCTCCAAAGTTTTCCAGCGTTTAATTAATATTAATTTTTAAAAGGCAACTACACATTTTTTACTCAGTATTTTTGGCACTACTACTGTGGGAACCAAAGTCAGTAATTTTCTAACTTAAATGTATTAATTGATCATAATAAAATACTGGAAAAATTATTCTAGTGACACATTTAAGAGTTTGCAGTCACTTGACAGAATGAGAAAAATTCAGAAGAAAAGAAAATCAGAAGAAAAAGAAGATAAATAAGGGCTTAAATAAAGGCTACATAATAGTAGTAATGATAATAAATACACTGTAAGTGAATTGGAAAATGTACAGATACAAAAGTAGCATATGAGGCGAAATCGCAATATGGGCAAAAGGCAAAAATGGAAAGTAGATTAAGAGTAATTTAATGGTGAATTACCTGTAATGTGCATAGTAAAGTGAATGAAAAGTGTAATGTGGGTCAACACTAAATGAACAGTAGTTTTATGGCAGTACTGATGGCAAATTCAGGGGAGGAGAGGAACTGTATAATAACAGGATGACCACAGGAAGGAAGGACCTCCTGTGGCGTTCAGTGGAGCACTTAGTCATTCTGAGTGAACGTGTGCCTGTGGCTAACCAGAGCGGAGGGTGGGAGATGTTGTTCCTGACGGAGAGGAGTTTTGACAACATCCTCCTCTCCGTGACTACACGCAGAGGGGTCCAGCTCCACACCCCTGCGCTGAGCCGGCCGGCTGAATCAGCTTGTTGAGTCTGTTGGTGTCGGCCACCCTCAGGCTTCAGCCCAAGCAGACCACGGCGCAGAAAATGGTGCTGCCCACCGCAGACTCATGAAACATTCACAGCATGGTGCTGCAGACGCTGAAGGAGCTGGAGCCTCCTCAGGAAAAAGAGACGACTCTGTTATTTTAAAATGTGGGCAAAATAATCTCGATTCAAGGTTCATTTGTTAGCTTCTTCCTGAGCTTTCAAAATGCATGTCACAGTCTTCATCAGCAGATGGAGTTGGAGCTGTTGTCTCCATCACCATGACAACTGGTCATCTGCTAATTAAGACTGGAAGATGTGCTTGAAAGCTCTGGAAAAAGCTACTATTTTGCCAAATTATTAAAGTCAAGAATTGAACTTTAATGCTCAACTTTACTCACTATAAAATAAACATCGACACTGCTCTACCTGCAGATGGCGAACATGAGATCCTTGCTGAATTCTTAAGTAGGGTAAGGATGAAGGAGGAGGAGGAGGAGGAGGAGAAAAGACTTCCATTTGCGCCATCTGGATGGTGGATTAGACACCTTAGTGTTCCCATTCAATAAGCAGTGTGTGAGGAAAAAAAAAATCTGTATTGATTAGAACAAAAGCCAGGCACAGCATAGCGTGAACAACAGATGTCGAGTCAAACAGCGAAAAAAGAAAAGTCTCGATCTCCTCTGGCAGAAGGAAAAGTGATGAAAACACGGGACATACATATTAAAATTACCAGGTGTGAATGTATTACTGTGGTGAGTCTTGAGTGTGGTTGTTACTGATTTCAAGGCAGAACTCGTAATTCTTCCTGCCACAGTGGAAATACACAGACATACTTTCCTCTGACTGTTTTATCGCTTCAGCCTTTATGTATTTGGAGGAAAATTCCTGCTGCAAAATAAAAGTGTCTTTGTTGATTTGTATGGGCGAGAAACCTATCAGGCGAAGCTGTTTTGAAATCCTTGATGTTCATGACACACAGCTACTTTGGTGTTTCCTATTTTATCGCTTGGTGTTGACTACAACTCTACTGTACTTTGTTATTTCAGAAGTGGCTCCAGACTTTCTCCTGAGGTTGGAAGATATGGAGAGAATTGTGTCTCCTCACAGATAGGATCTGATCCTCTGTAGTCAAAACAAACACGCAACAAGGGCAAAATCCAAGGTTGAACAGGGAGAGGGAAGAGATGTTAATCAGCACAACAGACTACTATTTCGCCACGTGTAGAGGGCACATCCTTTCTCGACACGTCATGTCAGGGCCATGACTTGGTGCATGAAAAGATGGCGCCAGCAGCTCCTGTTATCTAGTGATTGTGTGTTTTTTTGTAACTTTAAGCATCTTCAGATAAAAATGTGTGAATGTCTAACTAAAGACTGATGCAGCTAATGCGTAACTCAGCTCACTTGCAACTAAAATGCTTCAGCTATTGTTACAAAAATGTATACAGTGATGCTACAGCAGTATGCAGGACAGTACTGATGAGTAAGATTAAGCGAGCCACACAGCAGACATTGACATTAACTCAGCCTTCAGGTGCTGGCACTCCACAGGGCTGTGTGCTCAGCCCACTCTGACATATGACTGCACTGCATCTTTCAGCTCCAACCATAAATCATTACGTTTGCTGATGGGCCTTATCAGTGACGATGATGAGTCAGTTTACAGAGAAGAGGTGCACAGGATTAAAACATTCCTAAAATGCAGGAGGTTATCACTGATTTCAGAAAGACGTGAGCTGACCATCAGTGCCACCACAGATCACAAAGGACCTCCTCTGGACCTCATACGTGCTCCAAGAGAGCACAGCAGTATCTCCACTTCCTGCTTCGACTGAGTCAGGTGAGCCTCCCTCCACCTGTCTTCACCACAAGACTGTAAGACCTACCCCACCCACCCCCAGCTGCAGCCTCTTCACCTCCTCCCGTCCAGCAGCAGGTACCAGAGCATCAGAACCTCACCTACCAGGCTCTGCAGCAGCTTCTTCCCTCCAGCTGTGAGGACCCTGGCCAGGACCTTCCCACCTCCTCCCAGCTGGTCAATGAGAAACTGGATTTCACTTCTATATGTGTTGACAATAAAAAGCTTGAAACCTGAGTCTTGTTTTCAACTGACAAGTGGATAAAACAGAGCACATTACACTATTTCAATTATTTATTTAGCTGTGTTTTTTTGTTACTCTTCTGATAACCCTTTTCAAGGGCTCCAAATAAAGATATTTTGTTGAAAAATATTTTAAAGCCAATGGGATGTGATTCTGATTCAGTTCATGCTGTAATCTAGTAATTCCAAATTCTTTCCTGCGTATAAATAGGAAAAATAAAACCGAGAGAAATAAGGCACTTCATCACTGGCACCCCAGCTGAAAAAGTCAGGGAAACAATTACAGATGGATGTCAGAGGTTTGTCTTAAAGAAATACTGCTGGGCTCCACTGCGGATTGTACAGTTTCATTTCAACAGAGATTTTCCATCAGAGCTGTATTTAGTAAGAAGACAGAGCTTTGTTCGCTCCACTGTGTGGGAGTCCATTTCCACCACATGTGCTCATATTTCACTTGAAGCTGCAGAAAATTATTCCAAGGTGGTAAATCTTGAAATAATTGTGTTGTTGCATGCTGAGGAATTAAATATGAAACTGAGTTTGGTCGAAAAATCGGCTACATTTTGATTACCACAGCCTGTGTAACTTATTGAACAACAATTGTACAGTTGTGTAATATCTAAAAGCAACACCACAAGTTACATTTACTAATTTTGCTTTCAAATGTATTCTCCATCCACTGTGCTCCAGCAGTGCAAACAGGGTTTCATATACTCTCTTTGGGCCTTCACAGTCCGAGGAGGCCTCGAAAATAGAAACAGCAAAGCCTGCAATTATACTATCAAAGGCATTGAAATATGGATGACAGAGATGGGTGAAACCGATTGCAATCTGCATAAATAGACATGAAAAAGTAATGACTCACATGCGCCGTGCTCATTTGCCTACCAAGGTTTAGTCTTAATGTTACTGAAATTCAGTGTCTTAGCACTCAACCTTGGCAGAAACAGCTTGATAATGTGGACTAATTTAGCTCGGAAGTCAGCAGCAAAGGAAAAACAGAGCAGTGAATAGAAGAACTGGGTAGACATATTGTAGTATGAACATGAGATGAAGAGATGAGGAAATGAGCACCACCAACACAAACTCAAACTTGAACATATACAATAAATCCACAGAACAAGACAGCTGATAATGACTTATTGTGTTGTAATTTTTTTTAGTATTAAAAAAACAGGGTATTTAATATATTTAGTCTCTTTTTGGCAGTAACTGATTTCCTAAAATAATAAAAGGAGCTACATAGGCAACGTTAGCATGAACAGCTGGTTAGCATGCTAACCATCTAGCGTCCAGACTGCCCTGAAGAAGGGCATATTCTACCCTTTTGTATTGTAAACACAACGATGGCTGCAGCTCTTGGTGAGCGACCATCACCACCACCTGTTCCTGGCACAAAATCACATTCGGTGGTTGAGAAAACTTAAGTAATACTAGGTTAATACTATTCACACAGAATACCAACAACAGACATCTCAACAGTGTCTCATATTTGAACAGTAAAGATCGTGGTTGAGCAGTGCTGCGCGGAGCAGACCGTGGATGAGAAAGCAGCTGCTGGTGTGCTTTATCAGCCTGATCTGCACCAGTTAACCCCAGTCTGCAGCCCAGTCTCTCTCTAATGGAGGCTGTCAGATGGCAGAACTGGGCTTTTCTCAGCACCTCCCCCTTCTCCACACACTCTGGTGTCTGTGGCTGCTGCTGTAAAAGCCTTACATGTCTGCAAAGTCTGATTTTTAGGATCAGTTTTAAGATAGTTTCACTGTCATCTGATAGTTTAGATTGTGTTAATGTTTTTTTCTGGTGTGCAACGCCAGTCTTGGAGAATTTCACAGCACTGTCCTTGGACTCAAGACAACTTCTTAATGGTAAACTAACTTATAACTGTGTGGAGCTAAACAAGATGTTTTTTCTATTCATAAAGTTTTCACTGGACATTGACATTCTACAGCATGTGTCAACTCTCAGACTTGGAACGTCACACCACAGGAAATTTGAGTGGTTGGAAACTTTATGATAGCAAAAACTTTTTTTTTTCTCACAAGTTTAGTTTAAGGATGACTACCTCCACCAACCGACAGTTATTTTTTCCTCACTTTTTTCACATATTCACACCTATACACACACAAACAGAACACAAAACAGACTGTGTTACTCCATGATAGATAAAGATTTTCTTTTTTTTTTTTTTTCGTGGTGCAGAAACTACTCGACAGCCAGGAGATGCAGTGAAGACTTGCTCTGCTGTAGCCGCACAGTGAGTGCCAAGATAAATTTGTTCCCACTTCATGGCGGCACTCGCTGTGAATCTGGCGCACAGTCCTGGCCTAGAAAATACACACAGCGAGATGCATCATTTCACATTTTTCAGCGACAGAACCGAAAACATTACTTCTGGCCTGCAAGAGTGTGTGTTCCAAACATCCTTTTGAAAAATGCCGTGTCTCTTCCTGCTGCCCTACTTATGTCGAATGGCCTTAAAAAGCAAAGGGGCAGAACACATGTATTGCGTGCCTTCTCTATCCAGTGTTTAAAAAAGTATGTCAGAATATAAACAGCTATCCAGGATCCATATTGGCCCTCTCAGTACTTTCCCTCTAGTCTAGTTCCCTCTTGTCTTTTCCTCTGTAGCTTCAACTGAGACAGCTGCTCAAACTGAAGCTGGGCTCTGAATGTAGACCAAGTACCAGATACATGGCAAGGAATCTGCAGCACAAAAATAATTGGGAGATATACACAAAACCTGGTCATAGTAAAAAATTTATCTGTATTGTTTAGGTCTAACTTTTAGTCCTTGGAGTAATGTCATACTGTATAGCAAAGTTTGCAAACCCACTCTCAGAGAAGTCAAATTTAATCTATTGATTCGTGTGCATGGACACAAATCTTCCATTTTTTTCTTGACACTCCAGCACATACTTTCAAACTGGAAACTTATTTTTTGAACGAATGAAGCGCTAAGTGAAGTCGCGAGGAGGTGGTTGAAGGTGGACGGCATCCAGAGTCCAGTCTGTGGTCAGGTTTAGGCAACAGAAGTACTTTTTGCTTGGTTCGATTTAAATAAACATGTTGTGTGTAAAGTAACTGTGAACTTTTTCTGTGTTAAACCAGATCACATCTTCATCTTTCACTTAGCTTACCCAAGAGCTGTAAGCGTTTAAAGGTAAACTTAAAGAAGTGTAATAGTGCTGTAGTCAATATAAGTCAATATTTTCTCTGTCATGAAAAAAATAAAAATAAAATTTGTTTCCATTTACACAAATCAGTGGGTTAAATTTTGTGACTATTTCATGAACGGCTGGTTTAGACTGGTTTTTGTATCAAATAACAAAAGAAAATAAAAAAAGATTCCCCAACTTTTCACAACAAAACTAAGACCAAAAGTTGGTGTGTCTTTTCTTTGCAGAGGATGGCAGCTGCAGTCAGCTTAGATTCAGGCAAAGTCATCTCAGAAAAAAACACTGTCAAAACGTATCAAAAAGTCCATAGAAATCATCCCTTCAGCATCATCCACTCCTCTGCCATTGATCTGTTCTGCTCAGTGTGAGGGAAGAATGATAAAAAAAAAACTTTTCAGGAGCAACCTCTCAAGTCTACAGGAGGTGAGTGTTTGATACTCAGACAATATACTTTATTATGATTTAGTAAACAGCAGTAAGTGACCCAGCAGGTTTGTCAAAGTTTGAGTGATATTAACTTTTAAAGAAAACAGTTGTTTACTTAAATTTACTTGCATATAAATGTAAAAATAAAAACTGTGGGAGTGCAGACCTTCCTGAGTTAATACCATCTATTTAATTTAAATTTAATTTTAACATTAGAAGAGTCTAAAATAAACATCATTTGTTGCTACACAACTCCTCTGAGTTTTCTTGTGAGGAAACATTTTAATGAACCAATCTGCAAAGCTGCCAAATGTGGATTGACAATGTTTTTATATATTGTGCTACAATATCTGCAATCAAAATACAACATAATGCTTATTAATGTTTCAATATTTACCCACCAATTTTCCTGTAATCTTAACTAAAGTGTTTCTGTTGGCTAAACTGAACTCCAGATGGAAACCTGGGTGTCGTCAGCCGTAAACATGAGGTTCTACATCTCTGTAGAACTATATTTAAATATACTGTACAGGGATGAAACTGCATAAACTCTGTCTCTCTGTCACTCACGATTATTGCATTAAGAAACTAAATACTACCTCAGATGCTGAACACAACTGGTTCATGGAAAGTGAGTCGTATCTCATATTTATAAAATATACATGTGAAACAAATCAAAACTCATGTCTGATTTCAATTACATAGAAACATCAGACGGATTGTACAGAAGTGCTTTCGCTGTGAGCCATGTGATTAGGCTTCATATTCATTATATAACTGCATTATGTAAATAAATAGCTGCTGCTCTGATGATGTGTTTGCTCAGCGGGCCTGACTGAATGACAAGGGCTCCACTCCCACACTCGTTTGCTGGCTGAGATGTTTTGGCAGTTGTTGTAACGAATCATTATTAGCTGTGGGAGTTTTGTGCATCATCGTCATTCATTCTCTCAGGCTTTTTTTCTTTGTTTTTTTCTTTTTTTTTTGCTTGTGTCTCACAAACAGACACAAACAACCCTCTCCATTGTGAAAACTGGAGGTAGCTTTTTTTGGGAGGTGAAAGAAATGCAGAGTGGAAGCGAGTGAGAGCGGTGCATGCAGCAGCAGCAGCAGCAGCAGCAGAGTATTCTCCCAGTTTGCTGTGTAAGGCCCAGGTGAAAACCTAATTACTTGTGTCTGTGGGAGATGGATGCGTTTGGCTCGTCAGCAGAGAGCAGCCGGAGATTTAGGGGCTTCGACGGCTCTCTGCGGCACGGCTGCAAGGCATTCTGGGAAAGCTGCACCTGTCAGAGGACCACTGACAGCTTGTCCTGCTCTTGTTATACAGCCATGCGTGATCCCTCCCATTAGCAGGCCAATGACACAGTTGACTTGCTATCTACAGGAGGGCGAGGGGCCGAAGGGGGGAAAGCTCTTTACCAGCCACGATGCTCCTGTTTGGTGCATTAAAGCTGTCACAGCGACCTGGTTCACACTGCCTGCTAGAAACTGATTTAGACCTGTAGATGTTTGTTTTTATCTTCATATCTATCTATTTATGGTGATAGTACAATGTTATCATTTATAGACTTTAATAATTTTACAAAAATCTTTGTGAATATTGCGCAAATGCACAAGTTATCAAATATTTATCTTGTGCAGACAAGTTAATTTAAAGCTGCAGTAATCTGTTCTTTTATATATTTATATTTCAGCCTGTAATTCATTGTAAATGGCATGTAAATATCAAATATGTACATACTGTTTTATTACTGATGGGGTAAATTTTAATATTTTTTATATCTTTACACTTTGAAGGTGGGAGTTATTATTATTACTGTTATTGTTGTTATATTGGAGCACTGCAACACAACAATTTCCTGCAAGGTATAAATAAAGTAAATAAAGTATTCTGATTCTGATGTTTCTGATTTGTAATGTGAATGCGGTCGCTTGTAGTGACAAACCCTCAGAGAGTTATCACCCAACTCTCAATTCCCTTCATCTCTATGCATGGTTAGTATCTTTCAACTCATGCCTCTTAAAAGGTCTAGACCTGCTCCATAAGAAAAGCGCTTTGAGATTTCTGTTGTGATTTGGCGCTATATAATTAAAAACTGACTTGACTTAATCAAGCTAGCATCTGTTTTCAGTCAGTTCAAATAATAACGCGATGGAGCCACTGTAAACAACTGCTCAGCAATAAATAGTAAGCAGACAAAGTCAGCTACATGGTGGAGCATTTAGGTTCAAAATTAAGCAGTTGGTGGAGAACAAATAAAAGCTCCCACATTTGTCAGGTGGCCAGAGACAGGAGGTCAAATGAATGCTGAAGTTGCTCTCTTCAATATGTAAAGTAGCAACAGTATCACCATAACAAATTTTAAGGGAACTTTTGCACATTTTCTCTGCCACCGGACATTCATTGTTATAATCACATGTAACTTGGAAACATTGGAAAACACCTCTGTCTACTTTCCTTCCTCGGTTAGTTTGCAATCATTTTTCATTTTTTACATCTTCAAATGACCATGCAGCTATTTTGCTGTCATGTTGTTAATGACTGTTTGGAGAAGGGTTTAGCATCCGCGAGACAAACTTGTGACCCATGAAGTAAAGTTATAAAGTCACTCGTTTGAATTCCCTGAAGGAAATCAGATCAGGGAGAAGGCAGTGAGTAACACTCCTCTGCCCAGCTGCCCTTGAGCAAACCATTACCCAAACTGCTCCAGTGGAGCCGCTCAGTATCCGGCAGCAGAAGGCTTGTGCTCCAGCCTGCTGTGTTTCGTATGAGGTCTCTGTCTCCCTGCAGCTATTTTGACAGGCCATTTCTGTAAACAAGAATTTGTTCTTTGTTAAGTGCCCGGTTAAATGAACGTTTTAAAAAATATAGATTTGTGTCTCTTGCCGGCTCCTCTAACAGCTCAGGGCAGAACTGGCCATCTGCCATTGTGTCAAAAAAAGAAAAGAAAGAAAGTGAAGCACATCAGTTTTGGTCAGATTTTACTGTCAGCTGTCAGAACGTAAGAAGACTCCACAGAGGGTGGAGATGTTATCTGGAAATTCACAGCTGGCGAACGGGGTTTTCGGCCAGGTTGACCTGATTGTACAAACAGTGGGAGACCGTTTTTACACGAGAACAGCTGATTTCAGAGACGTCTAACGACTCCACGGGTCACCCGCCGCTCTGTTTGTTGTGACTGCAGAGACCTCTGTGGGCCTGTGGGTGTGTTTCATCATGTATACGTGCAATGAGTCCACAGAGGTGGGACGGAGTACAAAAAAGAGGTATTTCCCTTCCATTTTTCACATAAAAAGCCTCATTCTTGTCAGTGCAACATTTCTCTGTGCTGCTCTGCCAATCACTCTGCTCTCCCACCACAAATGCTTCACATTCTCAGACTAACCTCCCTCCTTCTCCTTCTGCTGGAGCACAGACTGATTAATGACAACCCGCAGCAAACAGACCAACACACACAAATTGTCATGTGAAATATGACGGTCATGTGAACTAGTGACATCTTTGGATATTTGTATGTCTCTGGAATAGAATAACTTATAATTTGTGCTGAGATATTTTGATGTTTTGCTAGATCTATCCAAAATGCCACACAGCTCTAGTGCATATATTTGTATTCCGCACATGCAATATATTAACTGACACAGTAATTTAATAATCAGATTCTGCACAGTGTAATCAATATCTAAAGTCTGCAGTGCATTTTATATGACAGTAAAATTTATATCTCAGTTTTTAAAACTTAACTCTGCAATGAAACTAAACTATATGTGACAGAGCAACAGTCCTTGATCACATCCCTGACTCATGGTACTGAGCTCCTTTCTCCCTGTTTATTCCCTCACCTGGAAACACTCTTCAAGAGCAACATGCTGAGTCACTAATGCAGTTTGTGGTAGGGAGAAAAGCCAGCACGATGAGACAACATAAAAGTGGTAACCTAGTCAAGTAGTAGCCAGTCGAGCCAGGGAGGTCTAAGGATGAATCCTGGACCCTTGTATCAATGAAAGAAACCTGCCACTGCTGTTTTGCCAAAGTTTGTCATCTTGGACTATTTTCTTTTATGTCTATTTTTATTGATTTAACTAGCTGTCTGGGTTTTATTGTATTTTAGCAGATGGACAGTTTAGAGATAAATATATCTAGGTTTTAAAGGAGGTAAGTGTTGGTTATTGCTATCACTAAATAACCAACGTTTACTTGTCAGTCTAGTTAACAGTTGAGTTCATGAGCAAAATTCATTGCTTTACTTTTCCAGTGGTGGAAAGCAATAACAATGTTAACTCTTGTTTTTCTTCTAGTTGTATCACTTCTTTTCTTCTACTGGAGTTAGCATGCTAGCCAGCTAGCCCTGGCCAAACCCGTCTCGTTACTTTCCGATAGCAACTCATTGTAGCATCCAGACTGCCCTAAAGAAGCATGGCATATTCTAACCTCTTGTAGTATAAATGCAACAGTAGTTGAAGCTCTTGGCCACTGACCATCACCACCACCTGCTCCTGGCAAGACACCACATTTGGTGGCAGAGAAAACTTACAAATAGCCCCTTTAACTTTTGTTTTGTTGGCCCCATTCCCAGAAGTTCATTGGCGTCCTAGATCCTTTTATCACCTTTTTCTAGTTGAGTCTTTCATGGCTTGTTTGTTGGTACTGCTAGATGGATTTTAACTTTAATTAAAGCTTTTTTTTTTCCTAAGTAGCTTGTATAACCCATAAATATGATCATCTTAACCATCTCTGGGTTAAAATTACAAATTATATATTTTTTAACTAATGTTTTAGACCAGGTTCCCTGTTAACAAAGGATATTATCTTGTCCCAAACAATACAGAGACCCACAATAGGCATTCTAAGGCCAAACAATGCCAACCTTGGATTATATTTTCCACCTCTGCATAGCCACAAACATTCATGTGATCCAAGTTTTGTCGCTGCCTACATTTGCAAGGGACCACAAAGACATCCATACAACGGAAAGTGCTGCATGCCCGTGCAAAGTATGCCTAAAACTATTTTTTGAAAAGTGTCATCCAACCACAACTGAAAGCAAAAGTGTTTCTACTTGTTCCAAATGGCCACATTCGAATGCCTGCTGTGATAGAGACGTGATAATTGTTCAAATGGGGATAATGGTGTACACTCTCTCCTCAAAGGCTTTCATAGTGTTGCACTTGTTTGTACATACAAAAGTAAAGGAATTAGTTATGTGAGGAATGAAAAAAAGGAAAAATGAGAGCCTGAGAGACCATACTTCAGCCTACTACTTTCTCTCCTCCACATGCTGGGCCAACTGCCGCCTGAAGTGGGTGTGCTTGTCGGTTTGTTGGTTTAGAAAAGTAGCAAAATGCGGAGCCCCAAATTCAAACTTTGGAAAGGTGCAGGGTAAAGGAGAGTTTCAGATGCTGTTTTGTTTAAAACATGTTGACCCAGAGACCACAGATTTCATCTCATCTCCTCCTTCAACGGTCAACATTAGCTTCGTGAACAGCCTCACTTAACACTGAGCTGTCAGATCAGACAGAGGTGTTTCTAGCTGATGCAAGGGCAACCAGTTCTTCAGTTCCCAAATGAAACTGACGAAAACGGGTGATGTCGTTTAGCAGCTCGGACATCATCTCCATCTGGAGAATCACAGATTGCGACTGCTGACAGCTCATACTGTAATGCTGACGTCTTTTGCCTCTTGGGCTGCTGTAAGACAATAGACGCTTTATGAGCCGTCACACATCGAACTTGTGATGGAGGACTCCCACAGTCAGATGACCTCTCACTCTTTTCTCATGTGACATAGTGTTGCTAAACAATCAGTGAATCCATGCTATTCAGAACTTCTCTAAAATGAGATTTTTGTGTATAAAGCTTTTTGCATTTTTCAGGTGTCTGTCAGTTATTTTTTTTGCAAATTGCGATCAAAACAATTTTAAAATAGCAGGTTTTGTTAACAAGATAAATTGTAAAAATAAGAGGGCAAATTCTTACATTAAATTTAACACATACAAAGTTAAAACCTGCAAAGATTTGGCCAAAATGATTAATTACCACTGCTGTTCTTGTTTTTTTTCTTCAGTTTTTTCCCTCTTACATTTTATTATTTTTCTTTCTCTTTCTTGGCACTTTTATTTTTATTTCATTTTTTACCTGTTTTTTTTCTTTCATAGTAAAATATACAAATATATATACATAATACAAATATTGTAAGAATGATTTACTATCAAAAACATAAGCAAGTGTAAATCTATTTTATGCATTCTTGAAATAAAACATAAATAAAATATTAGCTGGTTAATTTTCTGTTAACTGATGGATAAACTAATGACCCATTCAGACAAAAAATCTTATTGATCTTGATTTTCAACAACTGGTAGGAACATTGATTTTACAGGCCTGTCGCTCTGGGCTGTGTTATGGTGACTTTTTTATGGCGAAAACAGCGAAATCACGTTTGTGAAAGAGATGAGTCGTCTCGCTAATTAAAGCAGAGATCCTCTTTATGTTTAATAAAGAGGTGATGAAATAAAATGACAGAACATTACACTTACTCGTTATTTCCTTTTTAGCTTTTAGACTGAGCTTTTCAGTTTTTGTTGATGAGATTTTTCAGCTCAACACACAACAGAATAACAGAATCGTGCATTATGGAGGCGTTGAGTTTGTGGGAGGAAGTGAAAGTTAAGTACAACTCCCTCAGTGCATTAATCGTACTCAAATGTAGACGATCCATTTTGTATGAAAAGAGTTTTGTCAACCAGGAACTTAAATCACATTGTGTTCCTTCATTGTGATAGTCTTTACATGTTTTAATTTATAAACGTAAGAAAGACTATAATTGGTACGAAGGTTTAATTTGTCAGCACTTAAGAAGAAACTGAAGGTGTGAAGAAGTGAGACGAAAGTGAAACCAACCATCAATCTCATTTGTTCACTCAGATGTTTTAACAGGCGATGTGAGCAGCTCTGTCTATTCTGATATAAGGTTCACAGGCCATATGCCCCGGTTTCGCTCCCTGCACAAACACATGAACTCACATTTGACATAATCAACACACACAGTATTCACATTCATGCTCTCTCTCTCTCTCTCTCTCTCACACACACACACACACACACACACATCTCAAACATATCACCCACAGGTCTCCAGAATACATCACCAGATGGTGTGAGGAACATGGTGGAGGTTGACTTGTGCGCCAGCTCGCTGAGTCTGACCTCCATGTTTTCTATCACTCTTCTGAGCTTTTCCATCAGATCCAAATAAAATCAGGCTCGCTGGAGTCTTGAAATTTTGTTTTACTTTCTTTCGGATTTTATAGCATTTTAGTATGTTATAGTGAAATAAAAATGGGGAATGATAATTGAGGAGAAAGACAGATATTAATTAAAAAAAAAGTCACCCAAAATAAGAGTTAAAGGACAATTAAATATTAACCTGGGCCTTATTTTCCCATGTTTTTGAGTGCACATGATTAATTGATAGACATGGAGTTATCCTATAACTTTTTCATGAAGGCCCAGCATTAAAACTGTTTGGAAACACACTGTTTGAACAGGACACACTTATTCAATGTGCTTACAACTTAGAATGAAGGAGGCACTGTAATAAGTTAATGTATATGGCTCATGCAGCCATATCTATCTATAGTGTTGTTGTATAGCTAATTAACTGGTACAACATCTTTGCAGATGGGATGCTGGTTAAGACAATTAGCTCTCCACTCTTCTTGTCATCGACAATGACTTGCATTGCAATGCTGTCAGGTGTTAATGTCATCATGCCTCATCCTCTGAGGTTTTTACCTAAAGTGAAATTTAATCAACTAATTTATCCTTTAAACTGTATCAAAAGTGTTTCAATCAACTTAATGTGTCTCTGCACAACAAAATATCAGTTAAATTAAATAAATGGCTGAGACTCATTACGGTGGATGAATTCAATTACTTTGCAAGTTGAAGGAGACAAACAACATTCAGGGTTTAAAACATGGACACTCATTTTGTGAAAATACTTGGGATTAAAGGTGCACTTTCAATTACCCTAAAGAGTAACCACTTGTAACCATACCCAAGAGTGATTTCACCGTGTATTGACAGACCATGGTGCGAGGTCAGAAGTTAAACCACTGGAGACCAGCAAAGACAGGATTTCCTGCTGTTTTTCCTGCCCTCAGTCCAACATGAGAGGATGAAGAAGCAGCGCTGCCCAGAGGACGTATTCTCACCTCTTGTTAACATAATGATGGCCGAAGCTCTTTGTACGTTAACAGCTGTTAATGCTAATGTTAGCTATGTAGCAATAGCATTCTTCACGTGCTCTGTTTTATTGCCACTTTGCCACCTTTTAAAATAAACTCAAGATTTTTCATGTGCATATGAACGTTGGTTTACTAAACTGTTCAATCTAAAATTGAATCTGCCGAGCTCTGTAATAACCAGATGTCAAAGGGATACATACAAAAACCTGAAAGTGCTTGAAATTCACACAGACCTTCTGACTCAACTCATGACAAAAAACATCCATCACTCAAAATTCCTAGCTCACTTGGCATTTCTTCAGCTCTTCCACTGTTCAACGTTCACACAGGCTCGGCCATCTGGGCACTGTGTGAGCACTCTTCAATTCAGCTCGAGGGAGGCTTTTCTCTCCTCTAACAAGAATCGGCTTTTCGCCATTTAACGAGAAGCAATCTTTATATAAGAAGTGTCTCAATGCCACTGTGTATCCCCCGTCCAGCATGCCAGTGTTGGTGGCTGGTGCCACTGCTCAAGAGAAAATAAACAAGCGATAGAAAAGCCACTGCAGAGTCTCTGTATCTCTGAATACAGCATTGTTGTTTCAAACTGTATACAAAGGAAAGGCATTGTATAAAACCCAGATGGGTAAAATGTAAATGACTGTAGTATGCTTGACCACAATGGTGCCCCACATTCAACATGATTCTTAGGAATATACTTCTGACAATACTGAATGACATCCACTAACGAGGAAGTATGTTCATGCATTTATAAAAATAATAAGACACGTAGATGATTTAAACCCCAGCTAATCAACACTTTTTATATTAACAATACATTAATGACTGTCCTGTAACAGGAGCCACCCTTGGTGATAAACTCACAGATGGCAACCATGCATTAATAATTAATAAAAGCTTGATATGTTGTTAATAAATGGATTTTGGAATAGATCCTCGGCAGCAGTTTTCCTTAAGATGCGTGGTCAAACAGATTTTTCACAACCTGGCAAAACCAACAGTTGTTTTTATTTACTGGCTTATAATTAGTCTAATCATTAGGGAATTACATATCAAGAAAACCATTAGTCACAACTTTTATAAACAGTGCCTTGATACCAAAATGTAAAATGTACGAAAGTGTTATTGGCTTATGGACAAACAAACATAAAGGAACAGACAATAGTTTTGGTTTCTCCGTAGCAGTAAACACACACACTCTTTCCTCTTTTCTCAACTGCAGCTTAACTTGCAACGTTAAAGGTTTGAAACTGTGTGGGGTTGTATTTAGGTAAAAAAATAAATAAAGGAAAAAGTAAGACTTTGAATAAAAGCAGGGTGTAGGTGGCTGTGGGCCCTGAAATGTCCCTAAACAATGTCTTTTGTGTGTTTTCTCCTTCTTTTCTAGTTGTCCCATCCCAGCACAGAAACAACAATAGAGGCAGACAGGCTATGTTCTCGTATGAAAAAAGGAAAGGAGCAGTTTCCACAGCGTCACCATCAATGTCAATTCACATGCTTTTTAAACTGGAGGGATTTTTTTAGTCCTGCATAGGTGCATTCCCTTAAAAGGCCCATAATAGCATAGTGAGGGGGGAAAAAAAGTTAATGTCAATATACTGGATGAATAGCATTCTGACAAAACACACAATTTTCAGCACCTGGTACGGCGTAGAGCCCACTTTAGGCAATAATTGCATATCGGTTGTGGAGGGGAAGGAAGTGGCACGCTGTGAATCGCCACCTTTAAAGAGGTTGCCAGAGCAATCTGCTCTGCAATGCATTGGAGGAGTGCTGAAGCACGCTCAGGAGGAGAGAGGGGAGGAGTAACAGGGAGAGATGGAGAGGAGGGAGCAGAGCAGCTTGCAAATGTTGCAGATCATTTGTATATTTCTCAAGGCGTTAAGTCCCTGTTGTCTTGCTATTGTGCCTCCAGGTTTACATTCTGCAAAACTGATACTAATGCTTTCTTATTACTGGAACACAGGAACCATGCTACATGCTGGATTTGTGGGAATGAAATCAATTTTGTGGGTGAACCTTGGGACTTAAAGCTACACTGAGCAAGACTTTTTTTAAATACACCAATTTAACTGACAGTGCTGCAACAGAGAAAAGCACTAAATCCCCTTAAAATTAAAGATGCCAAATGATGAAGAGTTTCCAAAAGAGATTCAGGTGCTGTAATTCACACAGAGCAAAATACATCTTTAAAACAAATTAACAACAGAGTCAGAGCTCTCCGTCCAGACAGAGCAAACACTGATCAGTTTAAAGACGTCATCATGCTGATGATATGATTTTATATATCACTCAGGAACTTCATAAACTAGTGTTTGATATCTTACAGTCTTCAGCTCATACAACTCAAGCCTATGTTTAATGCAGACAAAACCAAGCTAAGGTTATTTTCTAATACATGAACTAATGACAAATCAACAGGGAAAGAGAACAGAGTTGTTTTTTACTTGGTATAAACATCTTGGTGTTTGATGAATGTTTTTCTTTTAAACTGAAGTTAGGGTTTTATTTCAGAAAGTGCTGCTTTTCTTTGGAAGCCAGGAAAAGGCTTATATTACCCACTGACTGTCTCTACTTCTTTATTGTTCTTTTATTCTCCTCTGTTCTTTTATTGTGTATTGTGTGCGCCTATTCTGCAAATCGATTCCCCTGTGGGATAATAAAGTTAATTAAAACAAATCAAAAGGCTGGTTACTGCTACCTTCTCACCAGTTCTTGATTATGGAGACTTATTACACATGAATACACCAGCACAGTGTCTTCATATGTTGTTTATCTTTGTGGATTAAGATTTGTCACCAATTTCAATCCATTGACTCATCATTGTGTTGTATGCTTAAGAGCTGGCTGGCCTCTCTCCCTCTGTCTCCATGCCTAGTTTGAGTCATTGGTATATATTCTTTTATAAACAAAGGTTAAACAAGTTTAATTGTGAAGTGAAGATGAAAGTTTTTTAAGCTTCTGAATTGCTGGCCAGTGAAAAGAAAACATTACCTTCTGATATCTGTGAATGGTGTTGAGGTCTTCAAATGCACAGGCCTAATGATTAAACATTCAGGATGAGTGGCTTCGCACGGCCTGTCTGACATATGATACGTATTATTTTAGTGCCGCAGGGATGCTCACACAGCTGCCTTATCGCTGATTGCTTGTTTTATTATAACCTGGAATGATTAAAGAAATTTTAAAAGCAGAAGTTAAATTTGTGGGGGGTTGCAGGGAAGACAGATGTGTGTTAATAATTTAATTTTTCCTCTGTAACCTGCTGGCAACCCTTTCAAAAAACTCCCACAGCTCATGGGTGGGTTGCAACACAGGCTCTGAAAAACATCCTCTAATTTTAGCATAAAGTTCAACTCTGTGAGCAATCTCAGTTTCCCAGTTGTGTCTACATGTTGCATATTTACTTCAGATTGCTTTCCTCATTATGTAAATTGGATAAAATGTTTTATTTCCCTGTTTTATCCCTCATTTCCATGTGTTTACATTTGCATTTAAAGCATTTAGCTGATAGTCTTATGTTATTTACAATGAGTGCAACGGTGGAATCATCTTAAACGCCTAGATTAAAATCATTACAGTAAACAATCAGTGAAAAACAGCCGTTATCTCTGCTACAAAACAATAAAAAAGATGTTTCGAAATATTGCACTGACCCATAATGATCTCATGTGGAGATGAGGAGAAGTGCTGGAAACAAAAAAAAAAGGAGGAGAGAGACTGGGAGGGATTTTTAACAGCAGGAGCATTTGTGATTGATTTTCATTTCACATTCCATCTCACACACTCCTCTTACAGTATGTGAGACTTTAAAATGTGGCTGAAGTTTCATTTAAAGACGTTTAGACTAATGAAACAGATTTCGATTTTCACACACCGAGACGATGGTTTTCACTGTCCCTGACTGTCACAGACCTGAAACCAGCCACCACAGTATAAAGAAGTCCTTGTTTAATCCACCACTGCAAAGAGTCTTTATGATGCATTTTATGGCTTCTATACACTTTACCTGGCATTTATGAGAAGTCTTACTACATTTGACTTCAACTGCCCTTCTTATAACTTTGTGAGCCAACTCCTCCTGTGAGGCAGTGGTCATTAAGTCAACAAATTAGTCCAAGTGGAAGAGAGAGGAGAAAAGTAAAGAGTGCAGTGACCTCTGACCTCCTTGGCCAGTGAACACTTGAGTGAGTGTGTGTGTGACTGTGTGTGACAGCAAGGGGTTAACCAAAGAATGCATGAAGTCTGCTGGTACCTCGGGATAATTGAGCCATTTGTTGCAAGGTCACTGCAGAGCAAACCCCCCAAAACCCTCATGTTTATCAGCAGCCTTGACCAGAGCGACAGAGTCATGGGTTGTGTAACCTCAGCAAATGGTAACGCAAGAGTTTTTGCTTTGGTCGTTTCTCCATCTCTGTCTCAGTGGTGCATATAGACAGGAAAACAAATGCAAAATAGATAGTTTTGTCCTTAAATTAATATTCTGTTGTATCAAATGACGACACAGACTAGAAAGCTGGATGTTTCTTTATGAAAAATGGGGGTATATTACTTTACTTGACTGTTGTTTCTAATTTCTTCATCCACATTACGCTTGAATCCACTCCGGGTGAAGCTATTAATTTGAAAAAATACAAACATACATTTTTATTTTCTTAAAAGACACACACTTATTTTTAGAAAATATCTCAAAAGAGGGAAACAGCAAATACTTTCAATTCAGGATAACTCTTTACGAATCAGATCAACCAAACTCTCCTTGCCCAAAGAGGAAGTACAATAAACAGGAGAGCCTGGTGAAACCTCACTCTAATTGACTTTATGGCCACCGCAAACACAAATTGCAGCTTCAGCTGAGTGTGTGTGTCATTTAAACAACCAGTATCACGGTCATAAAAGCACACAGCGGAGCTCCTCTCTAAACACATGAGGAAACGTTGAGTGGAGGTCATCAAACGTTAGAAATGGGCAACAAAAAGAAAAATTCATTTGTTTAACTTCACAGAATCCCATTTAATGAAGCATTTTTTCCCCACCAAGCATCGTAAGCAGCCAATTTTGGTATTAAAGTATTTTAGAGTGAAGCACACTGGCTTTTGTAGCAATTCTGTATCTGTTTACAATTACACATAAACCAACCAATCGTGGGATTCGGCCCACAATTTTTGCTTTTTATTATGATGGAAAACAAAACAAGGGACCTATTAAAGAATACCACTGTATTTTACTATTATGTTTATTTAATTTGTATTTATGTTTTTATTGAAATATATTTTTGGCGTCTGCACTGTCTAGTTAGCTTAAGTACATCAAGACCTCCAAACTAAATGACCATATGTCGCTTGTTTCTACCCTCAGGTACGACCCAGAGGAGCGTACCAGTGGCAGGAGCATTGTCGTCATGATAACAATAATAAACACACAGTTAATGTTGTGAGACGGTCTCAGTTTGGCTAGGTTTAGGTTATAAAAAGTACTTGGTTAGGTTTAGTGTGGTTGGAACAGTCATGGATAAAGGAAACAACGATGACTACTGGGTTGCAATGAGAAATGAAACTCCAGTCTCCTGTGTGAAAGTCCTGTGTTTTAGGTTTTGTGTCTTATTTATGTTTTAAACAAACTGTAAACACAACACTGACATATTATGACATTAAAAAGTTGTTATGGTGTCTGTTTGCCACCAGTCAAATGGACAGTACGTCCAGTATTGAGTGTCGTTTAGCTCTGATTTTGGTCCCTACCACCTCCTGAGGAGGATATCTGGCTCTTTAGCTGCTCAGTGCTCAGCTACACTCGCCACTAACTGTGTCTGCTGTTTATGCTCGACAGGTGGTTCATAAAGGTTAGGTTCACCCTCAGGACTGTATAAAGATGGGCAGACATTCGATAAATGCAGCACAGTGTGCTTAGTTACTGAGATAAGTTACTTATTTGAGCGTGAAGCCAGCTGCTTTACAAAAAACCCTGCATTTATTAAATGAATAACCATATACTCTAACATTATGTTCTGTATTTGTTCACTCTTTGCTTCCATATCAGTATCAAACCCAGACAGAATTAAAAAAGGAAAGAAACATGGATGTATGTGTTAAAGAAGACGCTATATCTGTGTCATGTCATTGCCCTGTACATACAAAGAAGCTGCCATTTCCATTTCACAGAGCGCTTAGTGGGTCAAACCTTTGAGCTACACCAAGTGAAAAGCATTTGGAATAAAAACCTGTTTCTGACACTGAACCTCAGGATGGAGAAAAAGAAGAGAAAAGGAATGAGGAATGACGCCTGTAACTCGTTCTGTGGTGGTTATGTAACAGAAACACAACAGGATGATATTTTTAAACTCAGTTCTGTTCAGAGGTAGAGGAACAAACAGCACGCACCTCGCTCACCTCTCATCACTCCCTTCAGCAGATTTGTCATTAATGATGCACAAACTCTATGAAGTGTTTTACAGTGTTCATGGTTCGATTCTCATGTCCCAGATTTCTGGAGATGACATGTAACTGTACAACGCCTTTCACTGTTGGTTTAGGATTAATTATTCAGAGGGGTTATGAATTTACAATGACATTTTTTTGTTGAATTTGAGAATGGAAACTGTAGTGATATCATTACCTCACTGCTACTGAGGTGCTTGTCTTAATCTGCTTTTAGACTAGTGCGTTCATTCATTAAAGCAACATTATGTAACTTTTTACCTAAAAATTAGAGCTTCAGAATGATTTTGATGGTTCACTGACTTGTAATATGGAGAATGGTGCCTCAAACACCTGTTGTTGCTCATTTTTGTTTTTGGTATATTTTAGTATTTCAGTGGCTTGACAACGTTACCATGCTGATGGTTAGCAGGTTACAATAATTTATAATGTTAATTAGCACATACCTTGGCTGTATGCACTCAGTTTTGTTGTCTACTGAGGTATTAGCTGGACTCACTTTCGGTTTTAGCTTAAAGAAATAAAGTGGTTTAGATAATCTTGTTTACAACCTGGCTGATGATCTGAACATTTCTTGACTGATTGTACTTTGTTGTAGTGATGTTCCCCTGTTCAAGCTCTCACCCATTACTTTGGAGACTACAGTGTTATTATTACTGATGGAGATTATGTAGAGGTGCAAAAATAAGACCTAAGTTGTAATAACTTGGAACTATCCTTAGAAGGATCCTTTTAATTAAATAACCTCTGAAACTACAACTGTGAGTCATGAGGACTAAAGACTCTCAGTGTCCACAAGCTCTTAAAACTAAAAAACAACACAGCAAAAAGAAAATACCATCCTCTCATAAGTTTCCATGATGAAATCTGCAGGGAATCCCGATTTGTGCACATGACAAGGGAGGGATGTCGAGGTATCGCTGACAGTGACAGAGAAGGAAAGAGCCTGAAGGCACACAGGGAAGAACCTTTGCTTTAATGCAGTGCACACGTCAGCTTGTACGTTATGTGCCACCTTTCTCCACATACACACAACACACACCCACACACTCTCTCCAGGGACATAAATATTTCAGAGAGTTGTTGTTAGTTCCAGTCTGCTGGGCTGGACAAGCCCAAAGCAAAGGAGCAAATACCAGTTTCTAGAGAAGAGCGACATGAGTTCATGACCCATACAGATGATTTTAAAGTCAATAAAAGCAATCTGGATAAATGATTTTACAGTTTGGTACATCTAGAGGAAGTCTTTTATAAATAAATTCAGGTTCAGGTTGGTTTCTTTATGAGATAACATCTTCTTTTTTCTGTCCTGACAGTGGATTGTCTCAGATTTGCTTTAGTTTGACCTCCCATCAAATCAAATAGTCTCATTAACCTCACAGAGATGCCAGATGTTGAGTGAAAACAGCTTCATTGATTTATTTCCAGAATAAGAAAAATGTCCGTTGCTGAAGTGATTAATATACCAGCTGTTAGATCCAGATCCAAAACAGAAAAACATCTTTATTTATATTTATTTATCTTAAAACATGTAGCTAGTCCCTTGAATGAGTCCCTTGAAAACAGGATGTTACATGGTAACATTTAAATTCTGCTTTGATTCTTTGATTCTGCTTCTCCAAATGCAGTTTTATTTGTTTTGTACAAATTGTCATACCACTAGGTCGTTAATAAGCTAAGTTTAAAGTGGCACTAATTAATAGCTAATGCTAGTGTCAAAAAAGCTTTAAAAGACCAAATGTACACTCCCTGATTAGCGCTAAATGGAAGACAGATAACCTTAGCTACTAGCTGATGTAACGCTAAAAAGCCAGAAAGTTCTCGCAGGAGTTGGTGCAGACGAGGAAAAGAAGTGATAGAACTAAAAGTTTAATGCTGAACTTGCAACGTTTCTTCTAGACTGGTTTAGTAAACAGCTGTTCATGCTAAGTTACAAATAGCTCCTGTAAGATCATAATATGTCAATATTGTGTTTACAGCTTGCTCTAAAGTGACGAAATATCAGTTTCTGGTTTGAGACAACATTGTTGTCATGTTTAAAAGAAACCATGACTGAGCAATGTAGGAGATCAAAAGTAAACTACAGTCACCAGTGTCAACAAAAACACTTGGTGCACCAAAACATCCAATGCTGACCTCATCTTTTCTCCAGTAATCTCAGATTTGCTTCAGTTTGACCTTTGACTCCCATCAAATCAATTTAGCCTCTTTGTCTTCATGATGATTAGAAGTAATTAATTTCTAAAATATCAACATGTCTTATTTGTTTCAGAATTAATTTCATAGAATCAACTTTTGACATGCACAATCAAAAATAACACATATCCTGCTATTAATTTATCAGTTAAGTGCATCTGACTTGGAGTGGAACAGCATGTCACACGTATTTTAAGTAAAATAAGATTTTTGGAGTCAGTATAAGATTGATGAATGCAAGATGGATGTTTCTGCAGCGCAATTTGTCAATATATCATAAGCTAATTGGAAAGGATTCTGACTGTCCTTTAAAAAACATGACATTTTAATTTTGTTCCTTTCTTATTAGCAGACATATCATGTTTCCCTCCTAAAGTAAATACCTTAATATGTTCTCAAACTCCTGACATATTTATCACCAGATCTCTCTGATCTGAGGAAAGCTGTGCTGTGAAACACAACATTATTTTCTGCTATCAAATGCTGTGCAGCTCAGTAGCCTTGAAACTGCCAAGTGTGCTCCCTCATTTTCCGAGGGGTCACTCATCTGAATCACGCAGTTTGCCTGTCAACTATTTGTGTATGAGCCCGAGGATACTGAGCAGGGAAGACTTGTCCGATCTGACAGGGAAAAAAAGAAAATCTCTATTTACTCCAAAGGGCTTTGGGCTCTACAGACGTCATAGAAAGGCAACATATTCTGAATACTGACATGAGCGAGTAGAAGGCAGACAAAAAAAGAGATATGATAGAGACATCATTTGACAGGAAAAATTGGTCTCATGAAAACTCTCATGTCAGGGCATAATAGCAAAGTAACTGCAGAACTGCTTTGTAGTTACAGATACAAATGCTGAAAGAAACTTAATCGTAGGCTAAATTACTATTGCAACTTTATGTCTGTCCATATTCAAACTATACGTTTATTGTTGTACAAAGGTCTCCAGCTCACAGTAAAAGAAACTCCTATAGTAATGTCTAGCTACAGTAATGCTAGCATCTCTGTGAGGCTGTACTCAGACAGAGCATTTTAAAGGGGAAATATGTAAGTTAGTTTATTCAAAAGTCTCAACTTGAAATACACTTTGTCAACTGATGAGTATTAAGCGAATCGCTGTAGTGTACAGTCTGCTCTCACTCAATCAGAGAAGAAGTAAGTTAGCCAGTATGTAAGAACTATGTTGGAAGGGCAGTTGGTACGAAACTAGCAATAACCAAGCTTTGCACACTGATGAGGCAGTTAGTCGAATTCGCTGTAAGTTGTACAGTCTTTCTTCTAGTTTGATAAGTAAACAGCTGTTAATGCTAACATTAGTTATGTAGCGATAGCAGATATTTATGTACAGCACTTTAAGATAAATGCCAAGGTCAGCGTGCTAATGTATCCGTAATGGTAATGCTAACATGCTGATGCTAAGCATATGTACCATGTTCACCATCTTTGTGTTAACACGATATTCTGCTAATTTACCTTTACAAGCTAATCTCAATCTCATGGCGGTCCTAGAGGTAGTCCATTTAGGTCCTTAGACCTTCATCAGGTAGACGTCTGTTTAAAAATGAATAAAGAAACATAAGCCTATTTTCAGAAGAAGTCTACGGTGGCCAACTGGTGTCATGGGGGGATAAAAACATTTTTTGTAGCTCTTAGTGTTTTTGAAACTTGGTTGAAAATGATTTTGACAAGGGAATGTGTTTGGTTTGTGCGTGACATTCAAAGCATTGCATGTAAGCATAGCTGAACGCTGGTTTATGAATAGAGTGTGTGCCACCACGAATCACTTCAACGAAATATTATTCTATAAATAAATGGACGTGCTAATCAGCTGTGAACGCTACCAAGGTGCATGTCAGGTTTAATTGATCATGCATCTGAATTATTCTGCACTTTGTCACTCATGAGCACACACACACATACATTTTTACATATATATGCACACTTGGGACACACACACACACACAAAGAAAACTCTTGGAGTGCCAGCGTTGCCCCATCCTGTGATTGTAAATTAGCGCTTACAGGCCTGTAGCTTCGGATTCCATGATTGCCAATTACGTCTTACTCAGCCTCTATTCAGAGAATGAGTGAAGTGCTGTTGCATGAGTTATAACGGTCAGCATCCTCATTGTTCATTATTACCACATTATCATTCTGGGTGGTGAAATATTGATTTTGCTTGTCATTGTGTAGAAGTCGTCCCCATAAATATGACGCCGTGTTTGTTCTGCAGGGACGTGCGCGGACATTTTGAGAGGCTGCGGCTGAATTTTAAAAAAGAGCCACCCCTCCTTTCCCCCGGTTTTTCTCACATATCACATCAAATGAAATGCAATGTCAGGACACACACACTCATCTTTCATATGTATGCACGTGCACACACACACACACTCATGCATTTAAATCTCCTTGTGTGACCTATATGGTTTGTTATTTACTAGATTATAGATGTTTTATTTGTTTAACCTTAACCCTTTTCCACAGCACACATTCTGGCTTGTCAGAGCAGCGAAAGTACAGGTGTAATTAATAACAACAATTACGACTGCATCCCATTTAGGTGAGCCAGTTCCAGGGTGCTGATATTGACTTGCTGGAACACTGAACCATGATTCTAACTAAATTTGTTTCACCTGTGCTTTTCCTACCACGATAAGTCAACATGTAAATCCCATTTTACAGCCTGATTTCATTCATTTAATTTTAAAAATATCCTGAAATACATTTACATATTTTTCTATACATCTTTTTTGTGATTTTTATAAGTATTTTGAGTGTCTTTTTGAAATTATTTTGCTCATTTCTTTGACATTTGATCTCATCAGCTTTCATTTGTTAGCCATCAGGCACCGATTGCTCTTTGAATAGGCAGAGAATTCACCCTTGTCCATAACTTTCTGAGTTAATTCATAATTCTGACAGCTTTAGACTATATATATTTTATTTCTGTAATGTTCGTGTATATATAGAACTCTCAAAGCAACATATAGAAGAAGTATTTTGGTATCTGTACCAAATCTCAGGTATTGTGGCGGCACTAATATTGAACCATTTGAAACAACACCCAGCCCCAATCCTGCACTGGGTCTAGAGATAGAATAGAACAAGCATTCTGCATTTTAAGTGTATTTTAAGTACCACGTAAAACAAAGAATATTTGACTTGCGATAGTGTGAGGTGGTTCCACCTCATATGAACCCTTACAGAACAGTTTCCTTCAAGTGATTAATAAAGGATTCTGGTTCTGATTCTGATTCTGATTTCCATGGGGATGCTGCCTCATGACAAATATGAGCATAGAAATGTTTCCCAAATCTTAGTGAACATGACAAAGACTTGTGTCTAACAGTTCAAAAACAACAACCACATAACCAAACACAAACATAACCTCTACAGCACCCTCAACGCTAAATAGCTGATTAATGAGAGCCAATCACCTAAACCCACCACCCCCTTGGTTCCAGCCGTAGTTTCAGTCAAACATGCAAAACAACCACAATATCTGCCATCCGTACTCGCTACACCACAGCAGCCAGACTCAGAGAGAAGACGAGACGCAAAACAGAGAAGACATGGACCAGTCCAACTCAATTTTCTAAAGCAAAGCTCGGGTTCTCAAGCCAAACCCCAATCACCAAAAGTGCGTCATCAAGCTCATAATAACAAGGTGGAGAATATTTCTGAATATTCACAAAGGGGGGAATAATCATGGCGGCTCGTACTGATCCAGCCTCCTGAGGACTATGACTTGGACCGGTTGGTATTTAGTAGTCGGCACAAAGACAAAATAAATTGCTGCAATTATGTGAATTCGGCAGATTGGTGAGCGTGGCTGGGAGTGGATATACACATCAAGCTCGGTGTGAAAAATAAAAAAAAAAGGGAATAAGGAGCAACATGCGGCTTTGCAGTTTTTCTGTGGGGACGAGCGAGCTTGTAACTTGGCTCCTGCTGGTACTGGAATGGCAGGCAGATTGGAGAGTACTCTTGTTTTGCTGAGCACTCTCTAAGAACTGGCCACATAATGTGAGAGTGTGTGTCTGTGTATGGTGTGATATAAAAATGTGCCTGTACTACTGCAGGCCTCAGACTAGAGGGTTTATTCTCATTTATATAAGATCTATGAAACTAAAGTGGAACAAACAGAGACGTTTTGGCGGTGGGTGATGAACCAGAACTCTCAGAGGAGTCTACAGCTATGCCAGCAGCTGTGTGAGCTAAATGCTAACATGCTCACAGAAGTGTCATTAGTTTTTATAGTACTTGATCTTCACCATTGTTATTAGGATTCATTGTTTGGGAACTGGGAAGCTCTATTGACACGCCATTTTGCGTGTATTGTCTACACATTTTAAGCCGTTCACGTGTCATTTAACAGCATTTTGGTTAACGTTGGCGGTTAGCAAGTAGAGAAATGATAAAGCATGGCTTAAGGAAAGTGGTGCGTTATTCATACACCATTTGTTAATACCAGGCTGTTATTTTGAAAGAAGGTGGGACATCAAATGCTGGGGAACATGGACTCCTGTAGTAAAATATGTACTTGGCAGCTCACAAGTACAATAAACTTTGAAGGCAATAACTTTTAAGTAACCGATCTTTAATTCAACCAAATTATGTATCTGTATACTTATTTTTAAATGTTTGAAATGATACATTTGTTTACAGTTGACTGTGCGGGAAACCATGCTCACTGAACATCCTTGGGAACTGTGGTTTGAGAAAACGCTTGAAGGCAAGTTTTAGTTTGTTTTTCTTGGTCAGAAAGAGGAAACTCTGATGCTTATGACCACATACAGCGCTCCAAACAAACTGGAGATATAATGAGCATCACTTATCTTGTGCATCAAGGGACTGACTTCTAGAAAATAAGCATCAGACACGAGATGGAGTGAGCAATGAATGCAAAAGCTGAACTGGCAACAGCTTGAAAACTACAGTGCTACTGGACTATGTGATAGCAAGAAGAACCTTTACATATGGATTATTACCCCCTCAGTAAATTGCCATTTAACCAGTGCTGAAAGTGTTATTGGCTGAAATGATCAACAACTAATCAAGAACAATTTTGTACTGATTTACCATTTAATTACACTTTCTGAAAAAAAAATATCTTATAGAAGAAGATAATCCTTAGTTGCAGCCCTACAATTACCTGGCCTGAGTAAAAAGAGAACAGCCTGGGCAGTTCATTTTCCTCCTGTCTTTCTCCTGCTTATTTGCTGAGGAGCAGGCATTAGCAGATGAAGTATCATGTAAGGTGAATCAGCATTTTGTGATTAGTCTGGAGAGCAGTTCAATATATGGATTTGTTTACCTCCTCTGTGCATCCACAGGGGGTACAGCCACGCTCCCCACTCTGCATGGTAACACCGACACAACACATTACGCATATGACACAACAGAAACCCGAGCAAACGCCGACCTCTACATGCTGAAGAGTAAACATGCAAAGCTCAATAACACGAGTCCTTGATGTAATATTTACTGTTTTAAAAGCTCTGCGGGGAATCAGTCTTGATTTGACAGCGGACAGCTGGTAGGTATAGAGAAAGTGTTTCGTTTTCCCCAATCAACAGGCTTCCTACTGTTGTAATGGTGTTTTTTCCAACACTGTTATCATCTCAATGGAAAGACTATTTTGATATTCAATAAACCTGACAGAAAGATCATTATAATGTTCTTGTAATATTCCAACAGAGACTTCTAATATGTTTGTGGAACTCAGTAAAGAATGTGTTTATAGGAACTTATCAGACTTTGGATTAGTTTTTATGTCTCCTGTCATATTGCTGTTGGGTTTGTGATGATATACCTACCTCGGGTCAACATCTCTAAAACATCAGTGTCATCACACTTCTCAGCTAGCAAATGTGCTCGTCCTTTAAGCGAAGGTGTAGTTGAGAGTTCATCCACTTGTCAAAATCTTAAATTGTATTTTTGAAGAGTTACATCTCCAAAAGTTTGGGACTGCTTATCTTGTCCTTTGCCAGTTTTGTGTCACATTCTGTTTCCATGCTGATCAGTGTTTCCCCCTCGTCTTAACCTGAAGCGAACTTTAGCCGCAGCCTCACCAAGCATCTCTGCGATGCTCGACTATAACGTTAACCCCAAACGTGGAGTTCAGCGGGACAGAAAACACAATTTAAAGTGGAGACAGACTTCAGCACAAGGCTGAATTATCACCATGTGAGCACAGACAGCATCAGCAGGCAACACACTGCCAGTTGTTACAACCTACTGCAGCTACACCTCAAAGAAAAAAGTCCCTGAAGTCATTCTTTGGGGACTGATAAATAAGTTGTAAGATCAGCAGCCTCCAGTTAGATCAAAACACATCAACCTGAAAGCCCTGTGTGCATCCCTGCTGGAGGGAGGAAAGAAAAAAAAACTTTGGGAAATCACTTTTTTAAAACCTCACATTTCTGCTACAACTTGCTCACTCGCAGCGTTTCATTTTTAAAGTGGCTTATGTAACAATGTTGATTTCTTTGCACAGCTTTGACTGACACACACACACACACAGCAAACCACAAGAGTGTGTTCATGCTGTGATGCAAGTGGCACTGCTGCAACACAATCAGTCCGAGTCTCTCAAGACACCTTTAAAAAAATAGATCAGCATCATGGACATTACTCAGAGACTGCAGAATAAAAACACAGATTGTCACCCTTTGTATTCAGGCTGCAACATAGTGGAACGCCTCCTCAAATTTTAATCAAAAGTAAAATCTAATTCCAAAACACACACCTGCCTGCTGCTTACTAACAATGACGACACCTGGTGTGTCAGCTGTGAGGTTGAAAAACACATCGCAATTAACAGTTGGACAACGGAAGCAACGACCTAGTGGTGTTTTTATTTCCGATTAATACATTGCTCAGTTATTTTCCAGCAGATCAGAAAATACACACACATAACTGAGTAAAGATAATCTAACTGTACAAATATAAAGGGACACAGCTATCGTTAAGGCTGCTCCAATACGCAGGACATGCTTCTCCCATGTTTATATCAGCTGTAATCCTGTAAAGTAGAATATATTATTGATGAAGAGCTGGTTCTTGCTCGGCTGTCCAGTGTGGTACTGTCAGGACACATCTGTCAACAAACCTGGGCAGATGTTGCAAATGCACAGTAAAAAATGAAAAGCCAAAGGAAATCGTGGAGTCGACAAGTTTTCAAGATGAGACTGTTGCATCTCGTGCCAACGCCTCGACATTCAACACCAAACAGGTTTGTACATTTGTCAAAGATGGAGAAGTGTGTGATACAATCATAATCTCATCGTCTGCATCTGCTCTTTTACTGCTGGCACTTACAATATGTGTCATATCTTTGGGATTTAGTTCTTGTCAGACATTCGGGCCACTGTTCAAATTTCCTGCCTACTTGAAAATCAGTGGAAGTTGCTTTGATGCTGCTTTTAATTGTTTATTTTCATGGCAGGATTTTAAATAGTCACTGAGACTGAGACAGAGGGAAAAACAGGAAAGGTTCAGAGTGTTATAAGAGTAATAACACATTTAAATCAGTTTAATGTGTATTATTTCACCGGGACAATCCACTCAGTATCAATACTGCTTTCCAGGGAGTTAAAAACAAACATAAAACAGTCAATGTAGTTTGTTGGTTTGTCTTTAGGAACAATTTGTCTGTGGTAAATGACATTATTTCCCCCCTAATTTTAATAAAACATAATTAAAAACTAGAAGATTTAAGTGTAGTTACAGTTGTTTCCTTTTTCTTCTTCTTATTATATGATGATTATATTACAGTCTATATTACACTACACTTTTACCATATAAGCCATTTATAGCATCAGTTTTACTGGCTAATTTGCATCTTTTATGTTGTTTCAGTTTACATACACAACTGGGTTTTTACTGCTTTTTTATATTAAATATATATTGTAATAAATATATATTAACTCCTTTATTTTATTTAACTCGTTTCTGAAAAAAGATTGGTGGTATGATTCTATGTGGCGATAATAAGTCATTTATTATCGTTTATACACTTTTTACTCCCTGACCATCTCCTGATATTTTACTAATGGCGACAAGAAGGTAAAACTCCATGTCCCAGAAGACCTTGCGCCGCTCACTGGCGTGTGTGCTCTGCATGCAGTGGGGAGAAATGCAGAGTGTTTTGGAGGCGGAGAGTCAGTCGGCTCACTGTGGAGCTGTGTCGGGCAGCAGGAGGAGCCGACACCGACAGAAAAGACCGATTCAAAGAAAAGACATGAACGTTGCTCTGATGCAGAAATTTGGGCTTTGAATCGCACCGGGGAGGAAACGGCCGCACGGTTCATCTGGAGCGGATTTTTGGTTTTTTAACGTGGACAGAAAGGGTGTTGACTACGGGACTCAGCAACCTCACCCTCCCCTCCAAAAAAAACAAGAAAAAAAAAAAACAACTAAAAAAAACAGACACACACAGCAAAGAGGAATCGGCAAGAGGTGAGAGGAAAACCGTTTGGGGTTGTGAGAGAGAGAGAGAGAGAGCGAGAGAGAGAGAGAGAGACATTTGAAACTGAAGCGAAATCAGTGAGACGCTCCACAATTGGCTCAATTGAAGTTTAAGGAACAGTTTTAATAGACTGCAACAGCAAGGTTACATTTAACGTTTATTTTTTGGAGGCGCTTCCTCCTGAAAGCAAGCAACTGTTAGCCGGTCTGGTCGGGGGGGGGTTTAAAAAAGCCCCCATAGGTGTAAATTGTATCCCATCTGAAATGGGTGAGGTTTGTCTGCTCATTACAAAAGACTTGCGCTGCCTTTTCAGTCAACTGGAGTGAATTCGTGTCGTTTGCTCTGATGGATTATTTGTCGCCTCCCGCCTCAAAACACAACTGAACCCGATACATTTAACATTTAGATGCTGGGGGGTGTAAGCTTTGTGTTGGAGGCAGGTTCAGCGCCTCAGAAACACGGGAAGGTGGAGATGTATCGCTGCTCGTGTAAAATCCTTGTTATTTGGCAGCGTTACAAAGTAACAAGCAAGACCGAGTGTGTGTGAGAGAGAGTGTGTGTGTGTTCTTGGCTGGAGAGGCTGGGGAATATTTGCATTTGCTCCAGTATTAAGAAGCAGTAGTAGGCAGTGATGAGGGGCTGAGTAAGAACTGCAGTTAGCCACGAAGCGACAGAAATCAGATTTGGAGAAGCTTCGGTTTTGCACCGTTTCCCTCATTGCATTTAACGCCACCTCCTAATCACTTGCACTCTGGATTTAACTCTGCAAAATCCCCATTTTTAGGTGGGATTACCTTCCACTTCCACGCGTGTAAGCGACCCCAGTAAGTGCAGGGAAGAGGGTACTCTTATTTTGGACTTTCTTTACCCCCCCTCCCTCCTACACGCACAGTTCAGGACGGATGTGGACTGTTTGGGATTTAAAGCCACATAGGAAGGAAGGGGGGGATCAGTGGATAGACTAGAGAAACTGGACGAACCCCTGCCAAGAATTTAGTTGCAGGGCAGGCAGGCAGGCCCGGCCGTGATGTGGGTTGTGGAGGATAAAAGCACCGAAAATCAACTCGCCCACCTTTCTGTAGCTGCAGGAGTAGAGTTAACCCTTCCTTCTGCAGGCTGGAAAATATCTGTAACAGTAATGTGCTTCACAATAAGCAGCGTCAAACTGTTGCAGTCTTTAAAGGCTACAGGGATCAATAACTCTCTCTCTGGTCACATTGGTGGTTTTGTGTTTTGTGCTTCATCTCATGGTTGTAATTATGTATTAACAAACATCTCTTGTTGTAATTAAGCTGGTTAATTGTGCATTAGCATGAAGCATAAAGTTGTATTTGCGTTTTGTCCTAACTTAGCCTTTATGTCTGTCTCTGTTTTCCAGGGCAAGAGCCAGACTTAGTATGTTATTGGAGAAACTGACTCTGCACTGGCAGTCTATTTAATGCTAATGTAATGGAAACACGCTCTGGTCACCCCCGGTAGCATCTGAAATGCATCAGCGGAAATATATCAGCAACTCCCATGGCTAATTGTATCAAGCGGTGGTGGTGGCTTGAGTTTGCCAGTGGATGCACTCAAGAGCCGGGTGCCCTGCCATGCCCAGCGCCATGCTAAAGCAACACACTCATAATAACAAGGAGCACTCAGTTCAACCAGTGGGAAAGCTGTGGAAAAAGTTGGTGGAAAATCTATGGTTTGAGCCTCGATTTTGATTTCCTTTTTTTTATTTTGACCTAGATATTCTGTAACGCACCATAGCTCGGCTGCTTTTGCTGCCATCTGCAGCAGCTCTGCCTCTGTCTCCACTTTCACTCAAGTTGCATTCACTCTGGCTTCATCTTAACATCAATACCAAGGACAGCTAAGTGCAACCTGCTTTCTGAGAGGTACATTTTCAGCCCGGCAAAATGGATTTCCGAATTTACAGCTGGCCTTTGCGGGAGTTGAAAATGTGAGGGGCAGAATGAAGGGACCCCTATGAAGAGGAGGAATAGGTGCAACAGCAGCACAAGATCAAAATGGCCCAAACCAGTTTGCTGCAGGGGAAACGCTTTTACTGCCGGGAGTGGGTCTTCCATAAGATCCAGCACTGCCTCCAGGAGAAAACCAACAACCTCAGTGGAGTGACCAGCACTCCCAGTAAGCAGCCACCGCTGGCGCCCGGCGGGGGTGTGTCCAATCCCGGTAGCCTGACGGCAGGATCCACAAAGTCAGGTAGCTCCTGGGGAGTGCTGCTGGTGGGAGGGCCAGGAAGCGGGAAGACCGCGCTGTGCACGGAGCTGCTATGGCCCACATCCGCGCAGGGAACCCACCGGGGTCTGCACCAGCAAAGCCTGGCTTTCCACTTCTGCCGGGCGGACGACTCGGACACGCTGTGCGTCGGCGGGTTCATCCGCGGACTGGTGGGTCAGATCTGCCGCAGCGGGCTGGTGCCGGGATACGAGGACAAGGTGCGTGACCCAGCTGTGCAGAGCACTTTGCAGCCTGGAGAGTGTGAGAGGAACCCCACAGAGGCTTTCAAGAGGTAAGGACACACACAAATACACCACTCTGCCTCTTCACCCTGGCTACAGCCAGATAATTTCACTGATAAGCACATCTTCACACTGAGGAGGAACTAATCCTTGATGTTATTGCTGACAGTCAGTTGATCCGACAGGAAAATTAATTGACGACAGTCAATTATCAAGAAAGAAAATTACATTGTTTGCAGGTTCCAGCTCCTTTAATGTGAGGATTAGCTGCTTTTCTCTCTCTCTCCTCTTTACATCCATATCAATTAATGGTTGGACAAAATAAGATATCTGATCATTGATTTTTCACCACTCTTTAGTAATCGAACATGTAGTGATTAATGGCTAATGAAAATAACTAACACCAATGTTATTTGTTAGGAATAAGACCCTGCTTATTCTTTCCAGGTATTGCTGGAAATCTAGGAATTTGGTTTGGCTAGAAATGTAAAATGCAGGAGCCAGCCCCTCCCCCTCCCTTCCCTCACCACCTTCTGACCCTGATGCACCCCTCCCCCTCCACCCTTCCTTTTTTTTTTTTTTACTGCTGCTCACACTCATCGCATAGCTCCGCCTCAGCAGCCTCTCCACTTATTTGATGTCATGGTTTTGTTGGTTTTCCCCCCTGGATGAGGCATGCTGGGTGGGACTGTCCCTGCTTGGCTTCTGATTCAAGAAAGGTCAGATATTTTTAAGTTGCAGCCAAGGCTCAGGTGGCTGGAGACTCATGAGGAAGGAGCTTTGAACTGCGACTGACTCACTGGCTGACTGACTGACTTACCGGCTGACCTGAGCGAACTGTGCTGCAGAGAGATGAGGTGAAACTGAAGTACAGTAGGCTTGTGGACTTCCAGAGCCTTGCCCGGGCATGTAACACGATCAAGATGGACTGTTATTGTAGACACAGGCTTTAAAAGGAGCTGCGCGTGAGCTTGTGTGTATGTGGGTTACTTGCACGACTTGTCGTCACAGTATAGGTCAGGCAGTCAGGCTGGAATGCAGCACTGAACACACACACTCACGTTTCTTGTCTGGCCATCTGGTGACGCTTATTGCACCATCTCAACATCACACACGGGGGAGGGAGTAGGTCAAACGTTCAGCAAGGTAAATCATTTTTTAAATGCTTGCCAGAGTCAACAGCTCAACCCACGCTTCTTCTCTTCTTCTTTTTTTAAACGCACTCGTTCTCAAGGAAGCGAGCGCTCCTCTTGTCATCTGCTCGTAATCATGCGGCCTCTACCGATGACTCTGACTTCAGTTTGACCCTCTCAGATAAAAGGCAGGTTATCGTAGGGACTTAAACAGGGAGCGAGCCCAGCGGGGACGGACTTCTCACTTCAGCTCTGCTCTGTGTCACGCTGGATGTCGAGGGCCTTTTTGCAGCCAGTCACATTCGCTCGACCCTGCCTCGTGAAGCAAATATTCTGTTTTGCACTCGAAGACCTCAGGCCCTAAATTTGCGGACAACAAAGACAGTGTGCTTATCATCGCCGCCTGTTTTGTTTGTGAGGCAAATAAGCACTTCTCTGAATGCCTTATCGCCATCTCAGGTGTAAAAGCGTCCCAGGCACCGTTGTACACAAATAATCTTAACAGCTCCCCTGTTGCTCTAGATCCTATCTGGTTTTCAGGAAGCCAAGATTGTCGGCTGTATCTGGCAGTGACGTATAAAAAAATAAAAAAAACAGAGCAAGAAATGGAACCATGTAAAACTTTATTATTACTCCAACATTATGACCACTAATTTACATCAGGGATAAAGACTCACAGAGGGGTGCATACCTCAGTTTGATTGAACAGATTTAGGCCTGTACTTTACTCAATAAAAGTTATACGAGTTTCATTTAGTTAAAGGTCTTGTTTAACACAAAACACTTTTTTTCTTTGCCCCCCCCTGAACCCACCCCTCCCACCCTAACCCACTTCCAGCTGTGATTTTAAACGTTAGCTAGTGACTGAATGCATGAGGCCCTGCCAAATTCTTTAGCCTAGTCAAAGACAAACAGCTCTGTTTGTTGATAGTAATCACCAGTCGTGTGTTAATACATTGAAACTGGTTCAGACATGGGTTTACGTCCACTCTGTGCAACTTGATCATTGCTTTTCTCATGTGTACATCTGCAGCCAGAGACAACCAGACTCTGGACATTTAAAAGTTTGAGTTTTGGGACTTTCAATCTATAAATCTCCTCACACTTGTTATGTACTTACACACTTCTTTCCACATTTGTATCGGCTTTGGTTCTGTGTTTTATTGCTGAGAGGTAAATGAAAACAGCCAAACTACACAACATATAACTGAGTAAAGTCTAAGCAATCAGTAGTGGAAGAAGTATTAACAACCTTTACTTAGGTAAAAGCAGAGATATGACAGTGCATCACATTTTGAAGCTCATCACATTTTAAATCTGAATTTGCAAAGTGAGTTTTAACTGTAGCTGTCAGACATATGTAGTGGAGTTAAAGTTGAAGGGAACTTCACTCAAGAACTGTATAAACAGGATCTTGCAAATACCAAGTATGACTACAACTCCTGTAGAAGTGCACCACCTGAAATTTTGCTTAGCCACCAACCAGACTCTGTATAACTTTTCTATTATTTAAAAATCACACTATTTCACATCTTATTTTTCAGTTAGTACCTACTCACGTCTATTTTTATTCTTCTCGACAGGTGAAATTCTTGTAGAGACTATTAAATCCTCAGTAAACAGTAAAAATTTTAAAAGTTATTGTTGCATAAAAATATCAATATTAGCCTTCTAAAACCTACATGTGTGGAGTACAGTGCACATGAATTGAGTAAATGTACACTTTATGTGGCTTTTCAAACAGAACATCTGAAAGTGAACTTACTCATATCATAGTACTGGTAAGAGTCATAAAACAGAGCCTTAGTAGATGGCAGTTGTAATTCATGTATTAGTAAAAATAATGTGATGCATGAGTAGGATGGATGCCCACCAGCAAAAGGTTCATGAGTTCTCCAGATAACAGACACTTTCACCTCTCAGTTCAAACGGTCTTCTGCTCCACTTCTACCAAGTATGAGCGGATCTCTTTTTTCAGACACTAATGTGACTGGGTCAAACTCATTGCCATCACTGGTATCTGAAGGCTTTAATACTTGGGCTGTAGTGTATCATCAAGGATTTCAATTCTAGACAAAACCAAAGCACATTCCTCTGTCTCATTAGTCTTATCAAAGGCCACTGCCATGTTTTGACTGGAGTTAGAATGAATTTGTGGGTTTTAAACAACCAGTCAGCCTCCTGTCATCCAACATGCTTTACTTTCTCCCCTTTAGGACAAAAGAGCTGGCTCCAAATAGGTGGAATTAACTCAGACATGTGGGTCAAACTAAAGGCAACAGGTTTTTTTTCGCTGATGGGACAAAGCTGCCTTTTAGTCTAGGTGTGACTTTATGTGGATCTGCTGTCTGGCTGTTCACCACTGAGCATGAGTTAAGTTTGAATTGCAACTGGACCAGTTTCTATTTCTTTGTAAAGGGCACAGACTTCAGAAATGATGAATGACCGTGGCTTAAATTTGTGAACAAGATGTGAAGTTTCTTGGCAGCGTTTTATTCCCTCGGCGCGTTTGTGGAAGAAATTGATGCTGCAACTTGGATATATATATATATATATATATATATATATATATATGTATATATTTTACAGGATGGTTAAAAATGCTGATTTTCTGGCAGCTACATCAAACATTTCATTGTCAAAGTTTTGCCTGTTGCTTTGTTCCAAACAACTGTTCATAATTCAGAAAAGTAATCAAAGCAGCAGTGTGATCTAGTCCTGTAGCCTCCAATGAACATGACTATTGTTTGGCTTTTTTTTTTTTAAAGCTGCCATTTTATAAGACAGCATAGCCGTACCGGCTTAAACTTTTTTGAAAGTACTTTTTGACAAGTGAATTTTAGTTATTGGCTCATGCAGTGTAGGAAATTGTGAGGTGCAAAGCCAGAGATATAAATAAATACGAAGATGTTTGCAAAGATGACGTGACATCCTGTGATCTACCTAAACGAGAGAAACCCTCTAATAATGTGACATTAGTGGAAAACAGTAATTTCACCAATGTGCCTGATGCCTCTCTTTGTTTGAATTTGAACACAGTTCAAGTTGGGGCACATTTCAGTCCTGAAGTAAAAGCAACCAAGACATTTTTTATAAGTTGGTGAGAGAGCTCTGTGGCTTTTTTTTCCTTTTGTGTTGACTTTTTGACTGTTGCATGTTGGGCGGCCCTTCTTATTGGGGTTAAGGGACGCTAAATGAAAAGCGGCCCCGTGCCTTTCATGTGGTGCACGGCTGTGGAAAACTTGCTGCAGATTAAGGCCACGTTTTGCAAACAAAAAAAAGAGAAAGACAAAAAAAGAAACGACTCTCAATGTGACGCATCAGCTCCAGTTGAGCAGATGAGGAGAAACAGCAGCGCTGGTGCGACTGCAACGATGACTCAGCAATCTGAGGCCAGCCTCTGTCTCCACACCACTGGCGGATGGTGTGTGTGTGTGTTTATGTGGGGGTTTATTTGTGTGCATGTGGATGTGCCTACGTGCTTGTGTGGGCATATATAACTCATTCATATGACTGTTATCCCACTCAATAAATAAACTCATAAATGGTAGTGCTCAAGCTCGTATATCAGCAAGTTTAGATTCATTCATGAGGGCAAAGGAGGGCTGTAACTGACTTTCCAGACAGTGATTTAGTCTATAAAAGATTATAAAATAGTGAAAAATGCACATTATATTTTCCTAGAGTCCAAGTTTGAGTGTTCACATTGCTTATGCGTCTCAACAAACAGACCATAACCAAAAAAATATTTGATTTTCAAAGAAATAAAGCAGGGAAAAGCAGCAAATCCATTTTTAGCTTTTTTTTTACCAGTGAATATTTGGCATTTTCAGTTAAAGCCCTTGAAATTCTAGCTTCACATCTTAAGTATTTCACTTCAAAAATAAATATTCATGACTAAATAATGCTGCTAATCTGCTTCATAAGGACAGTGTGGGTGTAGTTTGATCAGATTTGAAAGACATCTGCTGGCAACATAAGCAAACAACTCCACAACTGCCATCACATTCACATGAGTCAAAGGCTTCTGAATTCTGGTTGGTGGATGTAAATATGAGGCATCATCATTTTCCAGCCTGGTCTGCCCTCTTTAAACCAGTCAGAAAACACAAATTCAGAAATCTCCAAATCACCAAAACCGATTGAAGTTTGGTAGAAATGTTAAATCTGTTAATGTTAATAAGGCTCTGATTGAAAGAAACATGTTTTCAGTGCCTTGAATCAATATTAAGATTGTTTTCAGGTGATGACGAGTTGCCTCAGCACTAGATTATTCATCTTTTCTGTGCTAGAGAGCTCACACCGCTGCCCTTTGTTACAAGAAATCTGTTGAATTGAGCTAAAGCCGTAGGCTATGTACAAAATCCTGTCTTGGCTGGCGCGGGACACCTCGCAGGTTTACCTGTCTGTGTTGAAAACCTGGTGAAAGTATGCGTTTGTGTGTTGAGGCTCATGCACACATGGACAGACAGCCCGCAGTGTCCGTGCATACAGCAGGAGGAGAGCAGAGAGTGTTTTTGGAGGCAAACTCTGGCAGGAGCGCCGACAGGGAGAAAGAGGGAGGGGGTTGAAAAGGATGAAATTTCAGATTCCTTGGACAGTATTGGATAGCTGGCCAGGAATGCACACCTCGTCTGGGTTGGGAAGAGCTTTGGGGATTTGGAATAGTTATCTGAGGTATGTGTGCTGGCCAGAAAAGAAGCGCGTCTGTTTACACTTTAGCAAATCATTAATAGGCTGCATTATAAGAGTAAACAAGAATTGATCTTGATGACTGAAGCGGACAGATTTGAATGTTTTTCATCAAAATTCAGCTCATTTCAAATAATTGGAATTTTAACAACCTATTGGCAAGATAAACAAGTTGACTTAAAGGTGCAAGTCAAGAGAGAATTGCAGTGTGTGACAACAGCAGTTTGGTGTGACGTAGTTGAAGGGTTAGATTTCAGATGGACAGTACTCCCAGACGCAGCCCTCGCCCTCATAAAAACAATGTGGTCACTGTATGCAACCAGTCCCATGACCGAGTCTTTAGAATCCAAAACATCATAAGACCTTATCACCAGATATCAACTTAAATTTGTAATTTTAAGGACATTAGTAAGGGTTGATTATGGGGAACTATTTTGGGCTTGTTTTAAAAGAAATAGTTGTTTTTGTCTTTGTAAGTTAGAGCCAGATTTGGCTCCCATGCGCCTCTCACATCCCCCTGACCGGGCAGTCAACGGGACTTTGTTTCCCAGACAGCTGGAGGCATTTGTCTGCTTGGGATCCAGCACAGGAATTGATCGCACAAATCCATTAAGCCAAGATCAAATTCTCGCATTGTCCAGCATGTTTAAAGAACAGCAGAAACAAGCGCTTTTTAAATACTTACAGAACCATTCAAAAGCGATTGGAGTTTTTTTTTTGGTTTTGTTGGTACATTATGTCACTATATGAGGTAATCTGCTTTTGACAGCTTACAGAAAACACCTGCTTTGACATCACTGACTGAGGTTTGGCCTCAAGTGGAACATGTTTGGGAGTTTCAGCTTTTAGATAAATTTTTGATACTGGTGCCAGGAAAACAGAGTTTTGGCACAATATGATATCTTACTTTGAGAAATATAAACATGTTCTTCTACAAAATCAGTTTTTGCACATGTAACAAAACACAAGCAGCCTCAAAAGAACCTTGTGAAATATATGAAGAAGCAAGAATCTGCATTGCATGCCAACTCTTGGAAGCTGAATCAAGTCAAGTTTATGTATATAGTACATTTAAAACAGCCAGAATTCACCAAAGTTCAATTTTAGTTAAAGGCACAATAGTAATGAGCAAAATGACAGTGGTAGAAAAGGTACAAATACAAGACAATATCAAGATACGTGCAAAAAAGTAAAGCAGAATAAAACTAAAATATGAAATACTAAAACCACTAAGAGCAGCCGAAGGCCATTGAAAACATGTACATCTTGAGTTTTGTCTTAAAAGTGTTGGTGTAGGGGGAACATTTGATTGAAAGTTGAAAGCGATTCCAAAGCTTTGGAGCTGCCACCACAGCCCACCAGCCTTGGTTGAGGAAGTGAAAGGTGAAAAACAATTGTTCTGAGGATCTAAGAGGCCTAGAGTTGGAATAGGGGCAGAGGGGCTCTGAAACGTACAGGGGTGCCAATCCATGTAAGGCTTTAAAAACAAATGAAAGAATCTTGAATTCGATCCTGTTTTTTGACAGCCAGCCAGTACAGGGATGCTGATGCCGGTGTAATGCTGAGTCTTTTTCTGGTAACAGCTTGGAGTCTTGCTGCAGCATTCTGTAACAGCTGCAGGCGAGACAAAGAGGACTGGCCGATACCCAGATAGAGTGAGTTGCAATAATCCAGGAGATTAATGCGGTGGTAACAGTCCTCATATCATTAAGAGAGAGATTGTACTTAAGTTTAGCAACGTTCCTGAACTGGAGAAAGCAACCTTTCATCCCAGAGTTGATCAGCGAGTGATCAAGAGTGCTGGCATGGGCATAAAGGTTCGATGTCAGTGGCTCTAAGTGGTTAGCAATTATTCCCTGTGGTGTTGGGGAGAACGAAAACAATCGCTTATGTGTTGTTGTCATTAAACTGAAGACAGGTCACCTGATACTGCAAGAGAACAATGTCCCATGGGCATAAGGTTGGGGTGTTAAGTTTGAATCCTTTAGATTTTGTCAGCTATTCATTAGATACTGAAGTCATAAATAAATAACTTAGTAAACATGAACTAAAGGTTTTTACAATTAGATTACATTTGCTGTTTGACAAACTGAAATTTTGATGTGATGATGGAGCTGGATGAAAAGTCAGAGAACCACCAAAGTTTATACAGTTCACCCTGATGGGGACATGAATTCGTTGACCAGATTTCACAGCAATCCATCCAGTAGTTATTAAGATATTTCAGTGTTGGACTGACTGACCGGAAGCTGACTGGTAAACTGCAGCTGGCTCTCAAAACCCTGAACCCTCTGAGATACAAAGTGTGGGTAGAGTAGCTTCATGTCAGGAGGGACGTTGATAAACTACGCACTTAATCAGAGTAATAATGTCGTCATGGTTTTACGCTCATTTGTGTCTAGACAGGGTGCAGTTGTTCAAGCATAATAAGGATTTTTTTTTTAAACACAGCCCAATTCTTCACTCAGTCGTTTTGAACAAATGATTATAATGGCCATTTCTGTATTTTTGAAAAGTAACTAATTTACTGCTGCAAGGCTGACATCCTCAGAGGGTTATCTGTCTAATGAAAGGCTCTCAGCACAAATTAATGTAAATATGTCGGTCCACAGCTTACGTAATTGCAGTTCTGCTGCTGTGTAACTGCTCTGCAGCGAACACTTGATTTGCTAAAAGAAACTTTATTCAGTGCACGTTGCAAAAACTGTAATGAAGCCTTAGCTTTGGAGTTTATGTCCAATCAGATAAAACTGGAGAGAGGTGATAACAGATTGAGGAGGAAACAAGAGCATATGGCGACTGTAACAGGAAGAATACAGTTTAACTGTATGAGCCTGGCTGTTCAGAGCATTTGCTCTCAGCACCAGTTATTCCTATGATCCTCATCAGTGTGATTACTTTGAACAAGATGATTGCAGTAGCATTATGCATGATGTAAGAATCATATAAGAAAGTGTGAGGGAGGAATCTGCAAGATAGTTGTCTCTTTCACTTTGGATGAGCTGGTGCATGAGTCAGCTGCTGTCGTTCAGTTCTGTGGCATTAAGCTCTCCTGACTTTGCAAAGACGCTGAGCAGGCTTCCTCCAAATTGACTGGATGCTAAATGAAGAGATGGGGGTTCTTCTAATGAAAAGAACTCTGGTTTTCAACTGATAATGGTGGAAAGCTTTGTCAGTATCACTCTGTGTGGTGATCTGTCTGAAGCTGAGAGCTGAACTCACCTGCTGGCCATTCCTCCATTAACAGAGCCGTGTCAAGGCCAGACATGGATTTTATATTTCACCCTCTGTGTTCTTGAGCTTGCGCTGTATGTATGTTAGTGTTTATGTGTGTGCAAGTGCGTGGTGATGTTTGGGTATGTGGCATGGATTTCAGGCTCCACGCCCGCTCTATAAAATGAGCTGTGTAAATTTGTAAGGCTCTGGCTCTGTGCCCGGTGCTGCCCTGTCGGCCCAGACATCTTCACTAAACGTCACACTGAAAGCTTCACTTTGCACATTGTGGAGGTAGCAACGGCCGCCGCAGTTTCAAGAACAACACGACAGATGGTGAGTGCATTAGATGCATTTCACATCCCCCCTCTTCCGCTTTTCTTCCTTGTCTTAAATAGCAATTGGCATCAACTTGGGCATATGTTACGGACTTGAGAACCAAAATAGTTGGTACAAATGTCCAAGACCACCATGTGTGGCTGAAATACTTTTAATTTTCTGGCTCAGGTATGCAGAAGGTTTGTATGGCAAACTAAATCAGCTTTTCCTGAGCTTATTTTCTCTCCATCTCCCATATCCCATGGAGTTTTCTTTGTCTGCAGTCCTTGTCTTTTGACTCTTTGACAGCCCGAAAGTAGCTGAATTGTGAGAGAAGAAAGGCTCTTTGTTTTGCCCACTTGCTGTCACTGTGGATTTGATTGTCTCAGTAGGCAGCGTGGCCTCAGACACAACCATTCACACACAGTCACCCCTGTGGATGGACATTCCTTTTGGCAAGGCTCCCAGATGGCACTGCAGGTTCTCTGTGGGCTGCGGCCATCAGAAGGAGTGATTGACTGTGTTTCTGAAAGGCTGAGCAACATCGCGACAGGAGTGTGAAGGTTGGAGAGCCTTAACACTGCTTTTCTTTCCCGCTGAGGGTTCAAAAAGTTATGAGTGCAAGCCGAAGATTGTAGAGGCTTTGCAAAAATGGGTTTAACTTCCCGGGGTGTACCTGAGGGGAAGCTAATGTCCCTTTTGTAAGAATTTCATCTAGTGCTGAAATGACCAGTTGATTAATGGAGAACTTGATTGGCAGCAACAATCAACAACATTTTAATTCCAGCTTCTCAAATGTGAGAATTTGTAGCTTTTCCTCATTACAACGTGAATATTTTTAAGGGTTTGGGGGCTGTTTGTCGGACAAAGAAAGCAATTTGAAGAAGTTGCCATAGGCACTGGGAACTTGTGATGGAACATTTTAGCAATTTACTGACATTTTATACACTGAAATCAGTCAGTTAATGGGAAAAAATAATTGAGAGCTTAATAAACAAAAGCACAGTTTCATTGTGGCTCTAGTTTTATCTCAGAATGGTAGCCATTTTGGAAAAAATACTGGAAATTTACTCCAACATTTGCACTTTTGTAGTAACCAAGGGGAAGTCACTGTGGAAATAGCCTCCTCTGAGTGTCCCAGTACTTTGGACTGAAAGCACACAGAACTTCACCCCAGCCATTTCTGCTTCCATGTGCTTAAGGATAATGAACTTTGGTTAAAACGTAAGCCTAAAGTGGTAGATGCTTAAAAAAGGAATGGTTTCAGAGCCACAGGGTTAGTGACAGGCTGTTGAGCATCCAGAGGAAGTCTCATTAAAACAGTATTTTAGTGTTTTATGACAAAGCTCACAAGCAATGTCAGTTCCATTAAGGAAGAGTGGTAGTTAAAGGGACCGTCCTATCATCCAGAAGGTGACCGATTTTTATCTGCGTGACAGATACCCGTGAAAAGCCTCAGATGCCCTGAAGCTGTCTCTACTCTTGAATCAAGTTTTCATGTCGATTAATTGATTTGTTCATCTCCTTTAAATGTTTAATTAACCTAAACCCAGATTAAAATGTCACTAATATGAAGTCCTCAGATCCTTTATCGCGGCCAGTTGAGCTAGAAGTAATTTTATGAGTCTTGGGAAATGACATTTTCCCAAACGGACGTCTTATGACTGGCTTCAAACCGTTGGTGGCAGTCACAGTGGAACAGAAGTCTCGCCGGCACAAACATAGTTTCACAGAACAAAAAAATGCATTTGTTGGTTATCTCGCTCCAGTGAGTGTTTATGTGTGAAGTTGCACATTAGCACTAGAGCAAGGAGATCCCATGTCTGGCTTGCAGTTTTGCGTTGATAAGAGGTTAATGTAGCATTTAAACTGTGCCACAGGGCTGAATTTAATGGCTGTTCACACTCAAACATTCATTATTAATGTTGCAGGGAGATTTGTTATAGTCTGACTTCGAGAAAATCGTACATGTTTAGTTGTCATGATAGTTGCTAAACACATTTCTCTTCATGTATTTGATATCATCTCAAGGCTGAGCATTTCGCTCATGGGCAAAGTTTTTTGTTGAACAAAAAAGGCCCACTGAATTATAAATGACTGTATCTGCTCTGGATGTTTGTATGAGCTCAAATCATCTGCAGTGGGCCTGTTAATGGATGCAATTTGGGTTGGATGGAGACATATTCAAACGCCTACACTCTCTCCCAATTGAGACTGATGAACTGAGATTGGTACGCCTCAAGAAAATCACTCTCTTGTTCGCCGTGACTGTGTGTCATTGTAGTGCCACTGTTGCATCATATCAGACAAACTGGTAGGAACAGATATATCCTGGAGTAAAGCTTGTGTCATGCAGAGGAGGATAACAATGGAGCCATTGTTATTATTTTATGCCAAACACACTGGAGATTTTACTTCATTAACATTATTATGTCAGAGCTGTGTAGGAGGCAGAGAATAATCTGTTTTGGTTGAAATTAGCCTAAGACCAGTATTTGCTCACAAAAATTCATCCGGCCAACTAATATAAGACTAAAGCACCATTATAATGAAACTAAACATTAGGTTAGCTTATTAGCTAAAATTATCTTTCAAGTTCACTTCAGCCATTCTGTCCTATTGTTCCTTGTTAAGATAGTTAGCTAACTAGCATAAAAGGCTGTTAGCTAGCCTGCTGATTTTTCTTAGCCAGATTTTAAAGAAGCAAACAAATCATTTTCAGGGTTCAGTAGCCATGCTACAGCTTATTACTGCTAGCTTTCCAAGTTTTAATGATGACAAAAGGAGGTACTGCTCAAATAATAATTAATGGATAAGAAAATTAATAGATAACAGTTTTGATCACTGATTAATTCATTGTAGTTGTTCATCAAGGAAATGTCTGTCTGATCTGTGGGGATCTTCTTTTTCTTGGTTTTAAATCCGTTATAAATCAACTGTTTTTGGACTTGGATTTGTCAAGGAAGTCATTTAAAGGTGTCACCTTGTGCTGCTGGAAATTATGACAGACATTTTCTGACACTGAAATCAGTTAATTGTAAAAATACTACAGATACAGGCAGATTAATTCTCAAGGAAAATAATTCTGTCACAGCCCAATGTGAAAGAAACGTGTGATTTGCTAGTTATATTTAACTGTTGTACTTTGACTACAGTTTCTTTTCACCTGTGTGAATCATCTTTAACAAGATTATATTCTGCCTCAAAAATGCCTTGTATCGCAAAAGCCAAAATCTGATAACTAATCCTGTTTGTCAGGTACAATCAGTAAGATGAAAACATGATAACATTTCTCTGCCTCTTCCCCCTCTCTAATCCTTCTCTCCTCAGATGTGTCCTTTTGCCTCTCCTGAGTGTAAAGCCTCCTCAGCAGTCTCTCTTCCTGCTCGTGGACTCTATCGACGAGGGCTGTCAGTTGGGTGAGGGGGAGCAGAGGTCCTCCCCCGGCTCCCCCAGGACCATCGCCGAACTCCTGGCCAGTCATCACGAGTTCCTGCCTCCCTGGCTACTGCTCATCTGCTCCGCACGACGTCAGAACAAGGCCATCACCAAACTCTTCACAGGTAAATATTGTGGCTTTTCCTTTAACGAAGCATGCTGTCGGTCAGTTCAGGTCACCGCTCTCTAAGGGAAGAGGTGATTTCCAGAATGATTTAAAGTGCTGTCAAAATAATTGTGCTACCTTAATCACAACTGAGTTGAGCTGATGTAAAGAGACAGTTTGATATATGAGACAATATTTGAACTTGTCAGCACTGCTCCATGCTTGTTTCCACTCAATGGAAGCGAATTCTTAGTCTTATTATGATACATTTTCACCTGAATACGCAGTTACAAACAAAGCCTGTGGTGCGGTTCCTTTTTCTGTCACAGCATCGAATAGTACACATGCAAAAAAGCTTTCTAACATCACGACATGCCCGTAGAGATTAGGGTCACTGCTGCAGACCTCTGTAAGAGTTGCAGCACTTCCTTGATGTCCTGTGACAGTGTAGCATACCAGCTGCTATTATCTCCTTGTCAGGCCAGCAGCCTACTCTGTGGTGATGAGCTGGCATAACATTCATCAAGAACCTGGTTGTGTGGGAGGAAGTCTCCTCCGCAGGCTCGCACTGCTCTGTGTACCCCCTCCACCTTTTCCAAAACCACTGAATGTGGGAGCTTCTCGTGCCCTCGGCTCGCCTCCTAAGCCATTACGTAATATCCCCAGCAGTCTAAGCAGTCGTTCCTCTGCTGCTCCCCACTCAGGAGATGCATGTAGTCAGGTTTCAAAGCTGAATGAGATACATGTTTTTTCAAGTCAGGTGTTGAGAATTTCCTTCAGAAGCAGGCTTTAAATCTCATCTTCATTGTCATCTTCTTGCTGGCATTGCTCATCATCACATAGGAAAACGTCATAATGTCTTTAAGTGTAGAAGCTGCTTTATTGTCTGGAGCAGCACGAAAGGCTGCTAATCAGGAACTTGTATGATACAGGTATGGTCTTATCTTCATTCGTCTCTGTCAAGGAGTGTATTGTGGTCAGTAGGAACATTTTAAGACGAGGCATTCAAATGGTAATATCTTAAAATGTTATTGGCCTCAGTGACAGGCTACACCCACACTCTGATATTTAGCCCCAGCAATAGGTTTGACCAGCATTTGGCTCTCAGTGGGCAGTATATTCACATTCTGGCATGTGTTCAGTAGATTACAGTGATGTCCTGCAGGTATGCTATAACTCAGATGGCAAGCTGCGTAGGCATGGTTTAGACTCGCCAGCCAATTTCAAAGGAAAGCAATACAGATAATTTTGGCAATTTACAGTTAATGCAATTTGTAGTTGGCTCTCTAGGTAAAATTTAGAGATCAGTTAGTTAAACATTCTCTGTTATGAAGTTCTCCAATGTAAAGATTTGCTGATTATCTCTGGTTTCTATCAATGTAAGCTTAATATCTTTTGCGCTTTTGGTTGAACAAACAAGGAATTTGAAGAAAATTGGGATATTATGACTTTTCACAACTTTCTGCCATTTAACTGACAAAACAATCACTCAAGAAAATAATCAATAATGGAAAATACTGTGAGGATGGTCATGGATGTGCATGTTGATCCATTTGGGTGTAATGAGCCGTGTGCCACTAACAGCGCATTTAGACGCAAACCATGTCGTATAATGGGAGTCAATTGTGTATTGATTGGGTATAATTTCACTGGAGCATTTTGGTGTCACCATTATTTGAGCACCTGTCTTCCATTAGATTGATTCTCGTGTGTTTACATCTCAACTCAACAAGTAGTTTGAAAGTTGTCAATGACTGGGTTCAGGGTTTGGGATTAAGTGAAATCTTATAGTTTAAGTGTCAGACTGGTGTAAGTGTAATTTTAGAGTATAGATCTGATTAGTGTTGACAGTGGCATCGAGAGGGTGGGGTGGGGTTTAGGACACCAGAACTCACTTTTAGTCTTTTTGTGGGCGTCATGCGACTAATTCAGCAAACCAACTGTGATGCAAGCTGCCCATTTCATAATCGCAAAGACATGCCCACCCACGCTTTCCTCTAACATCAAAGCTTCAACGTAGGTGCCCGTGCTAGATTAGATTCTGGATTGGTATCAGAGTGTAGTATAAAGCATCCTCACTGCATTTTCCAAAACTTTGAGCCCACAGACAAGAAGAAGTTTTATATTTGATGTCCTTTCAGCAGCAATTTGCATTAAATCGTATTTTCTGGTTTATCCTGGGTGTGTGTGTGTGTGTGTGCTGTCTGCTGTGTCTGGCCCAGACCACAGTTTTAAATCGTCAGATTTTATCCCGAGTGCACATAAAGTTGACAGTGAAGTCAGCCGGGGAATATATAGCTGTATATGCCACAGATGTAAATGCTAATGGGAAATTTTTATCTGTAACTTACTTCAGAGAATCTCAGGGAGTTCTGTGATTGCCTATTTGCTTTTTTCCCTCTACGTTTGTAGCCGATGAGCTGTCTGTTCTTTTTGTTTTTGATATGATTTGAAGGGAATTTCATCTTGGAACAATCTGATAAACAGCAGTTATCTTCTTTCGTTTCTTTCTTTTTTTGGACGGGGTCTCATTGCTTTCCCTTTTTACTGCCTCTTTGATGATGGCCAAGCTTTTGTCAGACTTTTATGCCAATTGCCCAGCAATTGGTTTTCAAAAACAAGTCGCCTTTTGAACAGAGGATCAGAACCAAACTCACACATCAGATGTGATGACCTCGTTTGAAAGGAGTGAAGGACATATGTGATTTTGTTTCTTGTTTTTTGGATGAACATGCTGTTCTAGATTTAAAACTGTTAGCTTTTCATCAGATCCTATTGAGTCTGTGCATCGAGATGCTCCTACAGACCCACAATAAGCCTTAGGCTTTCTCCTTTCTGATGCCTTTAGCGGCTTCTTTGTTTTGTCTGGACTCAGTCTTCCCCTTTTAGTTCAACACTGGAAATTCTTCTGCAAGACTGGCTTTTTTCCCTCACACATAGACGGATGTAGACTTGCACACAAACACACTCACCCATTTACCTTGTCCTCCATTAGCTTGTGTGCCTTATTATGAACACAGCAGTGTGAATGCCCCTTATTCATGCAGCACTGGACCTAAAATAGACCAAAGGACTGCAGAGTATCAAATTGAGGCCAAGTGTCCCCTAAAAATACCCTCCATATTGTTTACAAGTCAGAGATGGCAGTGACCTGCCAAAAGACTCTACTTTCATGCTCTGTGCAAAGCCAACTCCTATTTTATATGAGCGGCCTATTTTGTCTGGGGTGGAGGTTGTGTGGGTTTCCCAGTATACTCTGGTCTGCGGTGATGGGAACCTTGTGGTCGTGTGAATATAGTGTCGATAAAAGTTTGAGTAATGACCTTTAACCACAAGGTCACTTAGCAGAAAAGCTGCTGGGGCCAGAAGTCTGCTATGATGCTTTTAAGATTTCTGAAAGAATTTAAGATGGCTCTTTGAATTCCTCTTTCCTTGCTCAACTGTTATTCCTTGTGTCTGTCTCAGAGTGGAATGTGCTTTGGGAAGTTTTCAACACCTCTGAGACCGAGCAGGAAGAAGGAGGCATTCTGACTTCTGCTGCAAAATGCCTGACTCGCATCCGCTCGGCTAATGCCTCACAAACAAAGACTGTTCTGTTTGTGAGGAGGAGTACAAGAATTTTGCAGAGTATCCCTCTGGCTGACTCACATTATATGATCACTCAGTTTTGATTAAGCGCCAGTCTTTGTGTATTACCTTTTAAAATGGACTATCATTTCAGTTTGGAGATGTAAATGAGCACAGAATCGAGCTCGATCAGTAGCAGCGTTGCTTCTTTATGTCCCAAGTGACAGCGGACCTATGGAGAGAATCTTGCTTTTTCTGTGCTTACCCTCTCTGTGTGCTGTGCTACTGTAAGACCATGATAGGGGTAGCGGAGTGGAAACACTTAGGCAGCGATTTTGGTTTGGAGCCGGGCAGAATCTGTGCCAATTTAACAAGGCCTCCGGCAGAAGGGAGAGCAAGGGAAAGGCGAAAGAGAGGGCGGGGTGGAGGTGGGAGACAGTGGGGGCATTTTAAATAGAAACAGCCTCTCAGACGTATTTCTTTTTTCAACAGCACATACCTCAATCTCTCATCATTTTTGTACATGCTCAAGTCTGATGAAGGTGACAATTTTTTGTAATTGGACAGAATTTATGTTGTGCTGACTCAGAAATACCTCCTATAAATCCTGGAATTTCAAATTAGCCCTGTGTAATATATTATAATGCTGAAATTTTAATTTATTCAGTTTTTTTTTTTGAAGACTACTTTTGTTTCACTTCGCTTATGGTCCCATTAAAATAATTACAGACTCATTTTAATCATAATCCCTTCATAGATTTTGATCCAGCCTAGTGTGTGATCTTTTTATCGTGTGGAGGCATCACTGAACTGTAATGACTACCATCTGCCCAATATTGTTTATGGTGCATGGTTGTCAAAATCGCTGTTTCTCAAGCAGTAAGTATGTCGCCGTGCTCTCCTAGGGTGAGCAGGGAGTACATGAGAGTATGTCTAAAAAATCCCTGATAATATCTAATAAGCACATGATCTCCATAAGGGAGGGGCGGAGATGAGTCTCATTAAAACACAGGAAACACATTAGTTAGTTAGTGGGAAAGTTGAATTACCAGGCTGCCCAGTTAGTCTACACACTAACTGACATCAGCTCTGGTATTAATTTGATATTGATATTTACTGTTAGAAAAATTATATCTGTATTCCTAATTTAAATGAGACCTACATCAATATCAGCTTAGAATAAGTGCAGAGGTAGACCCTGCTTTCCTGGTTTGACACTGTGGCATTCAGCCAGTAAGTCATGTAAGACAACAGCTACAGAACCCTGACAACGTGTCTGAGACAGAAGTGTCTGAAGAGCAAGGATAGGGCTTGGGATTGATCACATTTTACTGAATCTGAACTCTGTGTCAAGTCTATGAAAACAGAATGATTTTGAATATCTTAACCAATTTAGCTTCCAAGAATTATAAGCAACAAAAGTTAGTAAGGGTAATTATTATATTTTTTGAACCCTTGTTTTTGGGTGTAACTGATTGATAGGGACAAAAATCTTTGGAATCGGTGCAGGACTGAGCAACAACAGTGTACCGCAAACAGCTGCTTGTTTTTGCCACTAATGGGTTCAGATTGTTATTTTAAGTATCTGACAACATTATGGATAGGATTCCTACAGAGACAGATCTTTTTATTAAAGAGTAACATCCTTTTTGTTTTACCAGAAACATGGCTATATATCACCACCAGACTCCATTGACAAAAATAGACTAACTGATCAAGGGTCTGTGAGGTAAAATCACTGTTTTTGTCTGTGGAGTCTGGTGGTGATTCACTGACACCCAAAAGGCTTGTTGCCTACAGACTTCTCTAATCAAGAAAGAGCCAAGCTAACTGTTCCCCCCATTTCCAGTGTTACTGCTAAGCTAAGCTTATATTTTTTAAAGAAATAAAGTTAAACAAAGTAAAGATGTATTAAACATTTAAAGAACAGAAATGTAGGACATGTAGTTAGCTGAATAACTATGTCAAAAGAAAGAAGATAAAAGACGATCTCTTATCGAGTCTGGCTATTTTACTGAATCTAAACAGAACCAGCCATCACAACTCAGCTATATAAAGATGAAAAAATGTGTTAAGATCTGAGATAAAAGGAGCGAGCAGAATATTGCCTTGAAAATCTCTCCTCCCGTGTGGAAGCATCTCGTGACTAATCCATGAATACAGGAGGAGGTAGATGACAATGATACAGCACAGTTTAAAGGAAACACAAAACAAAACCTTGTGCAAGCTGTACTTAGGATTTTGAGAGAAAAGCCAACATGAGCGAGGGATGAGGAAGGATGGAGAAGGCATGGATTTGTGAACTGCAGCGCCAGTAGTTATAATAATATAGTATCAGTGTGCTACTGGAGCCGTGAAAGATAATAGCTCCCCTTTAAACAACCACATTCCTGCTCAGCAGTGTTACAGCAACTTCAATTAGATTGATTTCCACTATCATAAAATACATTATTATTTTCATTTTTTCCCAATTTTACCCTTAGTTCTTCTAGTTGGTCACAAGGGGCACTTGGCAGGAGTTTAAGGGCTTCTACCAGCCCAAGACCTGGAAAACAGCCACACATATACACAAAAAAACCACACATAAAAGCCCCTCTTAGTTATGAATCACAGCTGTAATTAAGACGGTTATATTCTTGGCTCAGTCTGAGGAATGTTACCGGAGTGTGTGGCTGCTTAAAGAGGACACTCATCCTGTGTAGCATGTTGATGGGGGTTTGCTCATTTCCTTCCTAAGATGACACATTTGCTCATGGTTTTTTTTCTTACGCAGAAGTAATCTGCAGAGCTACTTGTAAACTCAGCAGTATATAGATAAGACATTACAAATTCCGCAGCTGTTATTTAATTAAATGTACACTTTCAGGAAATTCTGTGACTCTGGGTGGGCCTGTGTTTTTGTTTCCTGTATTTGCGTTTCATTGGGGAGAGGGCAGTCCACCAAAGCAAGGACCTGAACCACATCTTCCACCTCCGCTCTACCCGCCATGAATGGAGCTTTCTTTACCCCAACCCGCTAAGAGACAGAACTGATTTACCACCAATGATCACAAATGAAAAGAGCAGCCCTGTTTTAAAGTGTGCGCCCTCCTCCACCTCTCTGAGCAGCCCTTTGTCCCGAGGCATGCAGCTGAATCTGACACAGGGCAAGGCCGTCCCTCTGCAAAAAGGTCAACAAAACTCTTAACATCTCCCTGGATGTGCCTTTTTTTTGGTGTATACTTTCTTTTTGGTCAAATGTGAGACCTCACTGGAGAGACCGTGAGATCTTCTGGCCGACTGACAACACAAACACACTCGTAAAGCAGCGAGGACGGTTTATTTCTTCTGGGCTGTGGAATGCTCCCTGAAGAGAGACAAAGATGGCTCTGCTTACGGACTCCCCAGTAAATGACATTTTGCGGCATCGTTTAGACGACTGGATGTATAGTCGTACAAATGCAACAGATGAATCCGAAACTTAACTATGAAATAAAATTATAAGTTTTATGAGAGATTTAGATGCCAAGACCAATTTTCAGTACTGAAAGGGGAAAGAGCTCCAAGGCAGCCTTTAAGCAGAAAATTAAAAGGCCTTTATTTAATAGTTTAAAGAACTTTAGAAACCAATTCCAACACATTTGGCCATGCTGCAGCCTTCACCAGGGAGCCTAAATTGCACTAGACTGAACCAAAGAGAACATTCGACAAATGCCTCCTGCAACCAAAACATAATAAAAGCCCTCTCTGTTCTGTCCTCCTAAGAGTTTTCAGTATTGATTGTCTCCACGCCTCGATTCCTGGGTAACAAGAGCAAGGACGACATATTTAATTAGCTTACCTCCCCCTTTCTTGAAATTGGCTTACACAGACAAGCTGATTTATGTCCATAGTCATGTATGAGTTGTCGTCTGTGAGGCTACACGTTGAGCCTCACTTTGGATGAGCTGAAGACCATAATCCTCGCTGAATACTGTAATTTACCACCATGCAGTCTGACAGCCGGGCAAATTACAGGTCTACCGTGTCTGTATCTGTAGCACCTTGGGTGCTGCACTGCAGTAACATGATTCTGAACATGGCGGACAAACTGGCTGGCCTCTTTCCTCCTGAGGTGATGCCCTTTGGTATGTGGCATGCCCCTGCCAAATCTTTATAGACTCGAGATTTTTTATTTTCTCAAGGCTGCGGTACAGAGCACGACTTGTCAGTTTTAGCTGTAATTGAAGGGTATTTTAATTAAGTCCTAATTTAACTTTAGTTGGAATAAATGCAATGGAATTCTTGGCACATTTCTGGCTGCTTTTGCTGCAGGGGAGAAAGACCTCTAAAGTGAAGGCTGTGTTTTTTTAATACCACACTGGCTCTTGACCTGCATGCCAAGGATGACTTTGCAAGTACCTGATTTCGCAGCAAGCTACCACAGCTTTCCTTGTAGCTGAATCTGCTGTCCGGACGTTTCCCTGTGAAATCTTTCCAAAATGGTTCCAGACTTTTCCTGGCACTGCGTGGCAATAGCAGATAATGGCTTGTTTGACTTGATGGCTAATAAAACACGACTGACGTGCTAGACTGAGCAGTCTCTTGTGCAGGTGAATGGAAACATGTGGTGGTATAGGGCTAAATGAGGTCACTGGGAGGTCAGCCAGTGTAATGATGAACAAAAACACGGGCAGAAATTGTGGAAATTTGATCCTGAGCTGGGGCAGGGAACTCCCAGCGCTACAAGAGCTTACTGCCACCATGAAGACAGAACGTTTTGTATCTCAGGAAGAAATTAGCCATTTTAGGCTGACAAAGTGGACATTTTTTTAAATGATACAGTTTGGTTTTGAATTGGTTTTATGGTATTTAGGATCATGGAACCTATTTAGCACATAAAAGATATATAACTTTAAATTTAAGGGCAAAAAGTGAAAAGGATTACGTTGCATAAAATGAGGGATTATTGGCCGTACAAGCCCTACTTTTCCCCCGATTACAGAAATTGGTAAATGCACTGTTTGAATGAAGTTAATGCTACTTATGTACTGTTGGTCCTGTTTGATCTGTGTATTCCTGGCTTAACACTCTGTTATTTCAGTTCTCCATGTGAATTCTTTCACTTGGATGGAATTTCCAGTCATTTGTGCAGCTGCAAGAAGCTCTGTGATATATAGTGACAACTTCCTTAGAGTGGATATCCATTATAGGATTCAGTGAGAGAAGGCACATGTAAGTGACCAGGTGCAGCAGCTGCCTTATGACTCAGTCTCTTGTCACCATCCTAATGAGCTTCTGTCATTCAAAAGCATAAGTGCAGTTGCTTGTTCCTTAGGCCGTTCGAACAAAAACGACAGCATTGGAGTTGCAGTTGATCATATAACGGGTGTATTACTATTTATGCAGTTGCTTTGGTAGCTTTATAAGAATGCAAATTTCAAACTGAGCCATGCTGTATGTGTTGAATGTATTCCTGTTTGCCCCACCCCCCAGCTCAGTTGCACCACAACAGGTTTGACTGGAAACCCTTTTACATCCCGTTTGAAATTCAGCAAGAGGCGTGTTTGGGCAGGAGTGTTTTCATGTGCTTTGCCTCTAGCATTACATAAATTAATTGTTAAAGTGTAATCATTTCAGTGTCTCGCCTGGTGGTCGTTTAGTATGGCAGGAAATATACAGCATGCATAAAATGCAGTCACTAATCTGAAATGATTTTCTCCTGCAACAGTTATCTTTGCACAGCTGAATTAGGGCCTTATTAAAGTCAAAGCTTTGCAGTGCTTTGCTTTGTCTTTTCTCTCTTGTGAATAAGACACATTTATCCAAGATAAAGTAGAAATAGTTGTCTTTACATCTGTTAGAGTGGAAATTAGAGAGTGTATATAATCAAACGAGGAACTCAACAGTATTTTTCAAAGCTTAAATCGCAGCACACTTTTCAAAGGACTGTTGTTTGCAGACCGTTGGAGCTGACTCTCATCCACATACTTGTGTTTAGGAGGTTGGCGCTCTCATGTTTTTTGGAGCCGGGAACGCTGCAGCTGTCGAACAGACGTTTGTTGAGCGCGGGTTTACTGGAGAGCCTGAGGAGAGGGCAGCGAAGCTTGGGTTTCTGTTTTCTTTATGGATCCGATGACTTAAGATGGTGTCTCTGGCAAAGGACGTGCCAAATCTCAGAAGCTGCCACTCCAAAATCACGCTTGATGAGCTCGGACCTCTAGTTTCTCGATACTCGTGCGCACACATGCGTCCGCTGCCTCATTTGTCATCTGAAAAATTAATCTAGAAGGCAAACAGTCCCTCTTTTGTACGCGGGGCTCTGTCTCTTGTGGCTGGTATCCAGTTCTGTAACGAGCAGCAGCTGGCTCAGAGGCCTGTACTCGGGAGCTGCATCCCTCACCCTGATGAATGTGTCATTTGTTGCTTGTTTAGCAGTCGCTTTTGTTCAAACTCTGAACCATCCTCTCACACACACATAAATAGCCTGGGCACACACAATACACGGCTACAGTTTGTGTAGCTCACTTTTAATGGTGCAAAATCTAGGCCCTGTTGACTGTTGGATTTTGGAAAGAAAGAAAATTGTTCTTGGAAAGCATGTGAACGTTTGAAGCCAATGAGAGTTCTTGCATTTTTCTGTAGTACTTAATAGTAGTTCCTGTTACACCACAGTCATCAAATACAGGTTGGATGACTTCTCCCCCTGTGGTTGTTTGAGAGTTTTATCTGCAGGAGTAGGGCAGTAATAATGCCATGACTTCACAGTTGACATCCAAACCTTATAAAGTGATGTCTGCTGATGAAGTGGAAACTGTAGGTCATCTTCCATCATGTGCAGTAACTGAAAGTAAAGGTCTTTTTTTGCTTGCTCTGACTGGAGGTTCTTGCTTGTTCTATTCTTTTATTTCTTGCTCATAAAAATTGATTTTAAGAAGCTTTTTTTTTTAAACCAGGCAAGTGCTTTATTTCATGGTGGCTGCAGTCAAATTTCTGTCTCCTCCTCCCTCCTCCAGCTTCCCTAGTCACTGTATCTTCATAATTGGTGTGTCAGCGACCGTGGAATGTAGGAGAAACTGTTTATCATAAACTACAGCACAGAGGCATTTTTCTTTTGTTCCCCAGAGAAAATATTCATGATAGAGTAGCATCTCCAGAATTGGGCTGTAATGCACACTCTATGTTTTTCTTAGTCCCTCTGTGAGTACAGCAAATCAGAACATCAACACTGAGACTGAATATTAAATGTCACACTTTTGTGAAGGCACTGGGTGGATGAAAATATTTTTTTCTTTTTGGTACCCTGAAGCATTTTTTTGTCCTTGTTTTTCCCCTTTAATGGCCTCTTCCCCCTTCCCAGCTAGTGGGTTTCCTGTCCCAGCTGGAACAAACCCAGAATGTCCAAAGAAGGATTGGGTCCTGAAGGAGTAGGGGGACCAGTCAGTGACGTCAGAGCATTAGAAAGTCACACACAGGCCTCAGATGTCGTTCTTTAAACATAGAAGTATATGAAAAAACTGATACTATGCACCTTTGTTGACTAAAGCACTTGTGATTGTGCATTAGCCTGAAAAATACAAAGACAAGGGGAAGGAATCATGTTCACTAGTTAGATTGGCCTTCAAGCTAAACAAAAGAGCATCAAGAGCTTGAGATAGTAAAACTAAAGTTTGGAGAAAACGAGGAGAGGAAGAGTGAAAAATGCTCTGATGATAGCATGACGGGCTGAAATTTGATCTTTAATGCTTGAAGTTTGAGCCAGAGCGGTAGCGAGTACACAGATAACAGGAATGCACATTAGGATCACGTTGCACCTTCGAGTGTTTTTGTATCTTTTGATATAAACCTGAAGGTAACCATCCCCAGATGCATAATAACCCATTAGAGTTCCTTCCAGGATCCTGTCAAAATGAGTTATCAGTTTGGATTTTGGAGCAAAGGTTTGAAATATATGCAATCTTTAATGGTTTTTAGTCCTTAGAAGATATAAGTGTTTGAGTGTTTTTCACTTACCTTAGAGCTACTTTGCGTGCTTACCTTGAATCTGGCTCTGGGAATGTCAGTGACTCCTCCAGGACTGGAGTGGGAGCTGGTGCAGGGGGTCATGGAACCGGAGAAAGGAGGGCAGAGGGAGGAGGGTGGAAAATGCACACAGCCACTGAAAACAATGACAGATTGAAAGTGGGTTAGGGTCACTGAGTTTCTGTAATTATAGGGCAATTATATTGTATAATGCTATAGTAATACTTCAATTCTTTATTCATTTAAAGCATTTGCACAGCTGCACCTTATGTTAAACATTTAACTGTAGACATTAGATAACTGTTGATAATACAGATTTCTGTCCTAATCAGGAGGTTGTTGTTTTTATATTTATCTCAGGTTTGTTCTAGTTTAGATTGTAGAACTGTGTGTGTGTCCATGTGATCCCTGTTACAATAAAGTCATTAATCCCCCCTACTTCCCCGGGGTTAGCAACTCTGTCATAAAATATTTTATGATAGGTAAAATTGGTACCTGTCACGGAGTCCAACCGAAGAGTGTGAGTTATTAGAATTATTCCAAAAACGGTTTTCTCTGTTTCTGCCATGTATCAAAGGATACAATTAAATATAGTCATTATCTCGGGTGTGAATGCTTACAGTTATACTGTTTTATCACAGTCTGAAATATAATGAAGGCCTCAAGGACAAAGTAAAGGGAGATTATTGTGAGGTGCTGTTAGTGGATGTGTGCTTATCTTAAACAAACTCAGAGGCAGATGATAAAGAAAACCCATCGCTCCTTCTGTTTACCAGGATCTGTTGTCCAAACTGTCGGTGCCTGCTTGGGAACTCTTGTTAAACTCATCAGGTTTGTTATCTGGCTTCCAGGTGTGGTTACCACTGGGCCTGTGTGGAATAAGATTTCACAGGCTTTTCTACCCACACAATAGCAGTCAGATGAACAGAGCACCGCCTCAGGCTCGGTGACAGAGTCTGATTCATATTATGTACAGGGAAAAGTTGTGTTATATAATCAAAGCAATCGCATTTCACTGTTAAGGATGAAAGTGTTGGTGCTGGATTTTGGAGATTCTTTTCAAATGATCTTTTAGTGTAATTTCCTGCGAGTACATGGAACATTCAGTCGGTAACAAGAAGCCTAAAACTGAAACCATAATTACCTAAAAACAAATTTAAATTAATGTTAATGAGTCTGTGTTCAGCCTGGTTTGTAAGTGTACCTTTTCTGTGAGCAAAATGCAAATGCTTCTGCTGTAAAGGATGGACTCTTAGTAACTGTAAATGGTACAGTATGTTAATAACACTGTGAGAGCCTCTGGTGACATTTTTTTCTTGCCCCAGTAACCCTGCAAACCATGGGAACTGTAAATACAAGTATGCAAAAATGCTCTCCTTGCCCTCAGGCAGAAGACTACACAGACCATGAACAGATTGTTTTAACATGGAGGAAAGTTCACTTTATGCCTATTAGCAGAGGCCATTATGGAGCTATTTTTCCACATCTTGGAGAGGAATTCCTATTAAAGATCATTCATTAAGACCCACTGTGATAATTTCTTTTAGTTTTTTCAGAAAGGTCTGTGCTGGGAGCATGTAGCACGATAATAAGTGAGGCACCGGAGAGATGTTTTACAGGCCATTGATATGCTACAGGCATGGAAATGATGTCCCCCTTCCTCTACCCTGTTTTAATTCTTGTATATGTTCAGCCCCTACTGCAGATTTGCTCCTGATTGAGCACTAATAACCTCTCCAGTCAGTGGATGGGTTAAATGACCAGTCAAGCGGGTTTCAGTGATGAAACTGAATTTTTTTTTCCCTCTCATTTTTGTTAATTGTGATATCTGTTTTGTCTTCAACACTTGCTGTGAAGATTGATGCTTTCTTCTTTTTTTTGTTTTTTTTAAAATATGTTTGGCTGTAACGGTATGTGGCTAAGCAACAGCACATGCACATTTTAATATGATGTGTTCATTATTTCAGTCATGTGTATACTGAAATTATTGCTGTTTTTTATCCTCACAAAAGCACATTCTAAATTATTACAGCTGAAATTGCCTCTGCACCAGACACAATATAGTGCACTAATTGGCATGATTTTGTTTTCCTTGGTGCTTTATGGGCTAAACTGATAGCAAACTCCTGCTGATCATGTCTGCTTCCAGCAGCCAGAGGGGTTATGCTCTCAATTCCTCTGAAAGGTTTTTCTATAACAACATGGCTTTACTGTTAATTATCCTATGCCTTAGGAAATTAAAGGTTGACTTAACCTAATTATCTAAAGGTACAAGATCAGTGGATAAATACTGGGTATGATCTCAAGGTCAGATTTAAGATAATGACTCAAAGGGTGCTGTGGGGGAAAGTAACACTAATCATAATCAACTATGATTTCTTCAACCACTCCCACCCTTTTATGTTTTCATTTTTGTATTGCCTTTTTCATCTTCTAGATTTCCATTACATATTATGCATCTGTCATCAGACTCATCTAATTTCCATTTCTTCTCTTTCAGGATTCCGCAAAATCAGCCTTGATGATCTGCGCAAGGCCTACATCGTCAAGGATGTGCAACAGTACATCCTCCACAGGCTGGACCAGGAGGAGGCCCTCAGGCAGCACCTGACCAAGGAGACAGCCGAGATGCTCAACCAACTCCACATCAAAAGCAGCGGCTGCTTCCTCTACCTGGAGCGTGTGCTGGATGGCGTGGTGGAGAACTTTATCATGCTTCGTGAGATCCGTGACATCCCTGGCACTCTCAATGGCCTCTACCTGTGGCTCTGCCAGAGACTATTTGTCAGAAAACAGTTTGCCAAAGTCCAACCCATCCTAAATGTAATCCTGGCAACTTGCAGGCCACTCACAGTCAAAGAACTGTACCATGCAGTCTGGACCAAAAACATGACACTGACTATGGAAGAGTTTCAGAAAAAGATGGACATTCTCTCCAAGTTGTTGGTGGATGGCCTTGGGAGTACTAAAATCCTTTTTCACTACAGTTTTGCAGAGTGGCTACTGGATGTTAAGCACTGCACCCAGAAGTACTTGTGCAATGCAGCAGAGGGACATAGAATGTTGGCAATGAGTTACACCTGCCGGGCAAAGCAGCTTAAACCACTTGAAGTGCAGGAATTTGCACTACACCTCGTCAATTCCAATCTGCAGATTGAGCCATTTAATCTGGCTCTTTGGATGGTTTGGAATGGAACTCCTGCTAAAGACTCTCTGACCACCTCCATACCAAGAGAACAGGAGGTTCTGCAACTTCTTGTCAAAGCTGGAGCTCATGTTAACAATGAGGACGATCATGCCTCATGCATTGTACAACAGGCCCTGGAAAGAGAGGACTCAATACGGACATTACTTGACAACGGGGCATCTGTGAACCAGTGTGACTCCAGTGGAAGAACTCTGCTTGCCAATGCTGCATACAGTGGAAACCTTGATGTTGTCAACTTGCTCATATCTAGAGGGGCAAACATGGAGTTAGAAGACAACCACGGACAAACAGCACTTACTCTTGCTGCAAGGCAGGGCCATACCAAAGTGGTCAACTGCCTAATTGGCTGTGAGGCCAACATAAACCACACAGATCATGATGGATGGACAGCCCTCCGTTCAGCAGCTTGGGGTGGACATTCAGAGGTTGTTTCTGCTCTGCTGTATGCTGGCGCCAAAGTGGACTGTGCTGATGCTGATGGTAGAACTGCTTTGAGAGCTGCAGCTTGGGGAGGTCATGAAGACATAGTGTTGAACCTTCTTCAGCATGGGGCTGAGGTCAACAAAGCAGACAATGAAGGAAGAACAGCTCTCATTGCTGCAGCATACATGGGGCACAGAGAGATTGTCGAGCACCTCTTAGACCATGGGGCCGAAGTTAATCATGAAGATGTGGATGGGAGGACTGCCCTCTCAGTCGCTGCTCTATGTGTCCCTGCAAGCAAAGGCCATGCTTCTGTTGTGAGCCTTCTGATCGACAGGGGAGCAGAAGTTGACCACTGTGACAAAGACTGCATGACCCCTCTCCTTGTGGCTGGCTATGAAGGACATGTCGATGTAGTTGATCTGCTTTTGGAAGGTGGAGCCGATGTGGATCATACAGACAACAATGGCCGCACCCCTCTTCTTGCTGCTGCATCAATGGGCCATGCCTCTGTTGTCAACACATTGCTTTTCTGGGGGGCCGCTGTTGATAGCATCGACAGTGAGGGAAGGACTGTGCTGAGCATTGCATCTGCTCAGGGTAACGTGGAAGTGGTCAGAACTCTGCTGGACAGAGGTCTGGATGAGAATCACAGGGATGATGCAGGCTGGACCCCGCTACACATGTCCTCATTTGAGGGCCACCGCCAAGTGTGCGATGCCCTTATTGAGCAAGGTGCTCGTTGTACAGAGGTAGATAATGATGGTAGAATACCGCTGATATTAGCTGCACAGGAGGGACATTATGACTGTGTGCAAATTCTTCTGGAAAACAAGTCATGCATTGACCAGAGGGGATATGATGGGAGGAATGCTCTCAGGGTGGCTGCACTAGAGGGCCACAGGGACATTGTTGAACTGCTGCTGAGCCACGGTGCCGATATAGATCACAAAGATGCAGATGGACGCCCAACCCTCTACATATTGGCACTTGAAAATCAGCTGGCCATGACAGAGTATTTCCTTGAAAATGGAGCAAATGTGGAAGCTTGTGACACTGAGGGCAGAACGGCCCTCCACGTGTCCTGCTGGCAAGGGCATGTTGAAATGGTGAGGCTGCTGATTAACTATCACGCTGACGTGAATGCCTGTGACAATGAGAAGCGATCTGCCCTCCAGTCTGCTGCATGGCAAGGCCACACAAAAGTCGTACAGTTTTTGATAGAGAATGGCACACATGTGGATCATACATGCAACCAGGGAGCAACAGCACTAGGCATAGCTGCACAGGAGGGTCACATTGATGTTGTGCAGATACTTCTTGAAAATGGTGCTGACCCCAACCACGCCGACCAGTTCGGACGCACAGCAATGAGAGTGGCAGCAAAAGGTGGCCATTCGATGATTATAAAACTTCTGGAAAAGTATGGGGCCACAACTCTAAATGGCTGCAACCCTTCCCCAGTGCACACCATGGATGAAAAAACACCATTGGCTGTGACTGGTAAGATGCAGTCCCTCACCATTAAATCAAGTAGTTCTGGCAGCACTGGAGCCGGAGATATGCAGTCGTCTGGACGCGGTATACCCAACGGACCTGTCCATGCTTTCAGTTCACCATCAGAATCTCCTGATTCCACTGTAGATAGACAGAAATCCTCCTTGTCGAATAATTCCCTCAAGAGTTCAAAGAACTCCTCCTTGAGAACCACATCATCTACAGCCACAGCTCAGACTGTGCCGATCGACAGTTTTCATGGACTGACTTTCACAGAGCAAATCCAACAGCACTCACTGCCTCGCAGCCGGAGCAGACAGTCAATTGTGTCCCCCTCCTCCACAACTAAGTCAATTGGTCAGCAGCCGTCATCTCCATCCAATGACTTTGACTGGTCTCAGCTAAAACCTGGTCTCAAGTCAACAAAGGGAAGTAAGACCGGAAATGGGACATCAAGTGGTAAAGGAGACAAGAAAAAAAACAAGAATAGTGGATCAACACAAGGTCAGGTTTTGGAGTATGAGATGACACAATTTGACAAGAGGATCGCCCTCAACAAATCAGTAGCGAACATTTCAGTGAAGGATCCCCATTGTAAGATCATGATTGGTGGCTCAATTCAGCAGGAAAGGGGACAAGGCCAAGACCAATTCTTTATCCAGCAGCAGAGCTGTGCTGAGAAGAAGAGGAACGGCATCATGACCAACCCCAACTACCATCTACAGGGTAATCAGGTTTTCCTGGGTAGGGTATCAGTTCCTCGGACTGTGCAGAACAGAGGCCACCAGGATGTTCTAGAGAACTATCCCATAGGGGAAACCGAGCTAAGCCTTAAACAAGCCCTGAAACTGCAGATTGAAGGATCAGATCCTGGGTTTAACTACAAAAAGGAGACTCCATTATAGCTGGTAAGAGATACCTTTCAAAATCTTCCTCCAGCATGTGCTTGTTGAATTATATCAAACAGTTGACTCAAAGTTGAAATTAAGGCAAGAGTGGCAGCATGTAGGCAATACTTTTGCTTGTGTGTTCATTTACAGTGGCTAATATAGAGACTATTAACAGACTTTTAGTTGCTACTGGATTGCACTGAACAGAGCCAGCATTAGTTGGATTTAATCAGATTTGCATGAACAATGCCTTAATCTGGATAATCAGACTTGTTCCTCCCAAACAAAACATTAACCCAAATCATTCCTATACTGTTTCAGATGTCTTGAATGCCATTCGTCATGCAGACCATTGGAGGGAATGTGCCAAAGCAACTGTTTTCATCTGCATTAAAAATACTTTTTTTTGTTCATCAGTGGGAGACCTCAAAAATAATACCTAGGGAAGATTGCTGCCTAAGGCTTATGTGAACTGATACTTCGATGTGCCTACATCTGTTACAGCCTTCTCCATGTATTCATGCAAACTATCATTTTAATTTAATGTAATGCTATTTAATAAACAGTGTATGCACTTTTAAAAGAGTAAAATGACAGACATGCATTTGTTCTATTCACTTTGTATCCCATCCATGTTTTATCAAAGTAATTGTTTGATAGAAACATACCAATGCTTTTTTAATTATTTTATATTATGTTCTGTCTATCTGTTTTTTTTTTCACACTGACAGCAATGTAACACTGAGTACATTGTCACAAACCAGAGGACATAACAGTAACTGATGCCATGGTATGAACTTAAGCGCATTGATAGTCTGCCTTTCTAGAGACCCCAAATAATCTGTGTTAACCTTGATCAGTGTGCTAAACCTATGTTGTGTGTAATATGTTAATAGCTATGGCAATTTACTTCACAAGTATATACAAGCATATTTATTTTTGGAAAAAAGCCACTTTTGCTGCATTTTGTGTTGCATTACGCTCTACCATGGTGCTGTGTTCAGAAGTTGCCTGCAGTTATTTTGGACTCCCAGTTTTGTTGGCTTTGTGCATTTGTGTATTATTACAAATATCTAAGAAAGAGAGAGGTTCAGTGAAAATGTAAAAAAAACAAAACAAAACAAAAACAAAAAACGAGTTCATTTTGTCCCTATGGGATTTTTGAGTTGTTTGTGTGTTATGTTTTTGTGTGCATAAAAATATTTAAATAACCCATTGTGTACCGTCAACAGAAGTTTGGTGCTAAACGCAGCGATTTCAAGTGACAGCAGTGATGCATTTGTCCGCAGAGTTACATGTATAACCTACTGCAATGCAAGAAACAAAATCCAAGCTTTGTTTCCTTATTGTCATGTGGTTAATTTTCTGTAATTCCTGGTGGATTTTTCAGGGGCATGACACAAAACGGTTCAGCCATTACGACAACTTGTAGCTGTCTTTGATATTGTTTGAAATGCAGAGTTGTAAAGCCAAAGTTGAAACAACATACTCTGTCCCACCTCCTCCCTGTGAGAAGCTCAATATCAGTTCAACAGGTCTTAACCCCCGCGGGAGAAGGAGGGGAGGAGGTGCTCGACTGTGACGCTGAGGGAACTGAAACATCTGTTTCTCATGAACTGTGTGGAGCTGCGTTAGCGTTTATAGGCTGTGTCATATTTTTTGCAGGCTTTTCATAATGTTAACAGTGAGCTATTTTTCGCCAAGAACTGGGATCGGGGGGTAGTAGAAACCTATCGCATGCACAAACACTTATAAGCCCTAGTGAAAGCTCTCAGCTCTTCAGTACTACAGTAGCTCAAAAGTATGCCATGAAGGGTCAATGGAAGGATTCAAGGCAGGATCGGGTCTAGAAACAGTGTTGGAAAACATACTGTATAGTCTTATTAAGCAGTTATCTTGTTTGTCTTGACTGTGTTTTGTCTGTCATCTTTGATTTGACTGTCAGTGATTGGATTGTAAATAGCTTCCCATGTACATTCAACTTTCAGTTAAAAAGAATTCCTGTATTATATGAAGTGGAATTTTCTGATGTATATTAAAGTGCTTAATAAACATATTTGCTTTACTGCTGAAAAAGAAATCTGTTGCATATTTATTCATATACAGAGGCTGGATATAAGCAAAATACATAGATCTGAGGAACGCAGTAATCTAATCTTACAGCAGTCCAATTACTTCTCATTATAGCAGCATGAAGACATTTAAAGTAACATGTCTGGTATGTGAAGGTTTACAGAAGGTGATTTTTAACTTCCAGTCCTTTCCTAGCTGAAGTGCCAAATCCTTGTCTAAATTCAAGGCTGGTTCCAACTGATTGATATGTCTAGGACAGAAAAGCTTGTGTTAGCATTGATGCTCCATTAACTCAAAAGAAGTCTGCATTTTTGGAAGATGGGTAATAAAATAGCAAAAAAAAAGCCAGATAGGTGATTGAAAGGGGAATCGCAACTACCAGAAAATGACAAATTTGCACCGACAGTGATTATTTTTTCTCACAGATATCCATTCCTATAATAGTTAGCTCTTGTTTTCTTTGAATTCAAAAGCCTTTTTATTCACTAAAGTTCCCCCCTCTGTATTGAGGCTGCAAAAAACCACAGGCTATGCTGTTAATACCTACTTCACTGTTGGTCATTCGGCGGTGGAGGGCCAAACCAGGACACTGCAGGCATCACAACACATGGATCAAGCTGAAGTGGAACAGGCAAGCGTGCCAAGTGCTATCGCTGCCCCCCCCCTCACTCCAGTTCACTCAGTTCATCTCAGTTAAACGGGAGCTGCAAGAGAAATCAAACACAGAGAGGGTTTGTTTAATTTGAATCCAAATCTTTATGAAATCATTACAAAATTACACTTTATATAATAACAGTAACAGGAACTGGATTCCTTGGTCGACATTAGGATTCATCCTTAGAAGTTATTTCAATTCAAAATAAATGAACAGCATTATAGAACTTAAGCTGTGTTTCAAATGAATTTAACTGAATGAACAGCATTTTAGCCTTTGGCCCAGGGAGTGAGGATTGGACAAAGTAGTTACACTGACTAATTAGGCTTAGTTTCCTTCACCCAACATTTCATGACCGAAAGAGCCACAGAGCAGCTGAAGTGGTATTTAGACTTTTGGACCTTCAGCACAGGCTTTCTGTATGTTTTTGAGAGGGGGGGTGTTAATGAGTAAACCATCTGGAACTGATGTCATGTAGTAAGCACTGTCCAAGCTTGGAGAATCTCCTCGTGAACCATCTGCCAGTGGCCACATCTGGTTCTTCTCCACCCATGCCCTTGTTTTGGATACAGTGCTAACAAGCTCCCACGCAATATACACAACATGGCGACAGTTGCGGCCGACTCCTTCCAGAAGCAACTTTAAACTCAATGGCCTCCATCCATGTGCCATCGTGAGCCATGTGCGTGCAGGTTTTTATTCCAGAAAAACACTTGAGCAGATGATTCCTCTGATAGGCCCTTTTTTATTGCAAGACAACAGAAACCACTGAGTGAAATCAGCTGTTTAGTTGTTTTATTGCGCCGAAAACCTGCATGCATATGCTCAAGGTAATTATCAAATCAAAAAATGCTGTTGATTCTTGTGTCCTTGTGTGGAACATTTTTCCCAGCTTGCCATGGGAAGAAAGAACTTCACAAGAATGCAAACACTAAAAAAGATTTCTTTGCTGTCTGGCAGGGCATGTGCGTTTAGCGTCTTGCTTCCAGATAACTCTCTCTGTGATCACACATGCTGTGTCTCAGTATAGCTGATCACAGTGCAGATGTTGTCTCAAGACAGTGATATATTAGTCTTTTTGACATGCCTGCAGTGTGAGACCTGTATTCTCAGCATTAGGAGATACTAGAGGAGGTTTTCAAAACCCTTTATTTTCAGTTGGTGGACAACGCAAGCTGAGTTGGCCAAAAGATGAAAAGAAATATGCATGTATCCTCAGTCATGTCACTTTGGTATGACTGAGCACAAAGAGCATGTGTGCTCCAAAAAATCTTGTTTCTGTGGGGAGATGACTGTTTTCATGCATTTTTCTTTCTTGATCCTAACCCTGATTATACACTGTAATTAAAAAGCGGAATCACCACCACAGAGCAGTAACCAATTAACTTAGATGAACACAGCTGTCAGTTTCTTTTGACACATCTGTTTTCATCTGTTTTCATTTGCAAAATTGACCCATTCTGCAACTCCCTCAAGTGTTTAAGAGTACATCTTGTCAGACCATTTTATTCTCTAAATGTTAATTGCTGTGCTGGGAAACTGGCATCTGTACAAGCATAAATAGTCAACTTCTGCGGATCAATGCCAGCAGCGATTTGGTGAGGAGGCAGCCAAGTGGCAGACTCATGAAGAAATTTTTACAAAAGGGTATTTAAATCTGTCCATCCATTTTTTTGTGCAGCCATGCAGAGCCCTTCATCATACCAGGTTTCAAATTAGATTGACTGGAGTAGCCGGTGTAGGAGCGTTGTTCAAACTGTGAGATGAAAAAAAGGTGAATTTCTTTCCAAACTCACAGCAATTACATGACAATTCTGCAGAGGAAACGGCTGCAATTTAAGTACTTTGAATGGAAATTCATGTTGCAGTTGGAGGTCCAATGACTTTGAGAGAGGCTTTAAATACATTCACTGCTACATTTAATAAGTATTATGTTTGACATCATTTAGAAGTTACAGTGTTGTCATTGTTTCCCCTCTTTAGAAATGCTGTTTCTAACCTTAATTTGTCCAGGAAAGACTTTTGTTGACCTCATCTGTTATTAGAAAAAAGCTGCTTCACATATACACAATTTGTACCAAGCAGCTGCCCTTTAAGTAAGACTATGTAACTTCTGAGAGAAGAACCAGCACATCGATTCTCTACCCAGTGAAAAGCTGAACTCAGCTGCTATTTGAGTTACATGAGATTGCTTTAAGAGATTTTTCATTAACACTCCACAGTTACTAACCTTTTCCATTGATGAATGTACTGCAACATCACCAGCTCTCTGGCATGGCTATGTGACCTGCAGTAAGCAGAAGAAAAAAAGTGAATAACAATATTGCTTCAACATTAGTCTTTTGTTTTGAGCCTTCATGGATGAAATGCTAACAGAGGCTTGTGTAGTCTTGCACACCAGACAGGTGTGTAGGATCAAAACCTTTGGTCCTCAGAACTTCATTAGGCAAAGGTCATACAAAAGAAAAGTTTGTCTAAGGTCTGAGGACTGAAGCCTTGTTAATAAAGTGGGTACAAGCCATAGACAGTGCACAAGTTTCTTTCTTTTCTTCCACTCGGCTGAACTTTAAACCACATTTTGCATGGAACAAGGACTGTGGATTGTTCCCCAATTCTTTTTTTTTTTTTTTTTTTTTTTTTTAGCAACAATTCTTTGGTATTTTAACCTTTACCAGACAGGTGAGAGTGTGGGGACAGACAGTAAATGAGTATGTAGTTTCTCTGTGATGGTCACTTCCCAGCCACTGCAGAGTGAAGAAATTACCAAGTAATCAGTAACTCTTTCAACTCTTTCAGGCTTGTTTTCCATTCACTTTCTCCTATAAACAATCAATGACGTTCTCGACATCAGCCATAATTCACAGAACCACAGTTACATTTGTAACTTTAGTTTAAGTTCCCACAACCTCTAAAGTGAGTCTGAAAGCCAGAAATCTCTGATCCTCCTCAAGTAGTCACTGAGTCATTGGTATTGATCTAAAACCCCATCATTCCCTTGCAGATACATTATGATCACTTTGTGCTCAGGGGTTGTATAAATCTTAGTTATAGCTCCTATAAACTTTTGGACTCCAACAATGCCAACAAGCGGTAATCACAAAGTTGGTTTCAGATGCTGTTGTGACATCCAGGCCTGCTGAATTTTATACTCTTTACTGGCAACAGTTCAAGCACGGAGCCTTTGAGTTGAACAAGGTCGTTCTGGTCTGGATTTGTGTCAGTGTGGTACAGCAGGTGGAGACTGGGGTATTCATCGGCCGTTTCTGGAGTCAAGCATTTAAAACATGGCTTAACAGAGCTGCTTGTGCTTATTCATGCTATCTAAAATACTGAATACACTTTTATGAATGCAAATTTTACAAAAGGAAGAATTTCAAAGACGTTTTTTATAATTATATCTTACTATCTGCTGCAGTGAAGCATCAACTCAAAAGTTGAATTCAAAATTTGGAGGGGAAAAAAGCCTGTGCTTAAAAACATCTTTGAAAGGAGTCTCTGCTCAACAACAATGCATCAACTCATGGCCAACAAAGCTGGAGAATGAGAGATTATACATACTGTATTCCTCTTTGTTGCCTGTTTACATAATCCCTACGGTCTCTCATCAAGCAGCGTGGATGAAAAGCTTTCATCAACTCTCTGTGGAAAACCTGCTTTCTTCTTTGAAGCTCAACACAGTGGCCCAACATGCACACAGGTGTTCCACTTTCACTAAACACTGAATAGGATAATTAACACACCTGTCTGTAAAATCTGAAGTCAAAATGTCTGTCTCCAGGGAGACACAACACTGAAGCACCAGTCTTTTTTGAGTGGGGGTGAATTGGCTATAGTGCACCGTCATACTATGCATCATTAATCATTATGGCTGAAGCCAAGGACAATAAATGGACTAGAGCTTAACACAATGAAAGGCCTGTAGCTCCACAGACTGAGATATTCTGGTGTGAGACAAAGGCAGCTGCCAGAAAATCAGAGAGCTCAGTATTTCATAGCTCCATGCTTTCTTTCCATCACAGTCGCTCTTAGATGCAAACCTTGTATCTCCAAAATGTCAGCTATAGAGGAAATAATAAAAACTGCTTTGTTTACAGCTCAAAGACAAATCAGTTTTGAGAGCAGTAAGTGTTTCTGAAAAGGTTTCGTAAGCCCAAGAGGTCAGAGAATTTTCCCAACCTATGAAGCATATAATCCTCCAGTCCACCCCTGTTGGGAGTTACAAGGTTTGCCCCTGACAGAAATGCCATGTGGGAGGATGGAATCTGTAAGAAGCAGCTGGGAATTGAAAGCTTTAAATATATACAGGGAAAACACACAGAGGGCAAGCTCTCTTTTTCAGGAGTGTCCTGTTTACCAGGCAAAACTAGATGCTATTACAAGATTTAAAAAAAAATCCTGACTAAATATTGCACACAACATAAAAAGTTATATGGTTAAGATATAAAGTTCACGAGTAAAACAGAGAACTAAAAATCAAACCAGACACATTGAGCTTGTGGCAATGTTTCAATGACCGAACCAAATCCTGAGTAACCAAGTGTGCCAAGTCCAATAGTGTTATGATTGTTATTCCATTGCTAAGGTACAAAGTTACTAAAAGCTGATTTTCCAAGGTTTGTCTTAATCCTAGGAATTTCCAAAAGAGAGCTGCACAGGGTTTGGCAGCGTCACAATGAATTTTAGAACTTAAGGAGTGTGGTGGGATACAGTACTGTATGTAGTTTTTCATGAAAGGCTTTATAAATGAACAGTAAGTGGCTTTGCTTATGCCCATGAAACTGAAATGTCCATTTTATAGTTTTAGAGCATCGCTAGCAGCACGGCTCTCTAGGGATGCAGTGTCAGTTAGTTGTACCACTTTTGTTGAATGGATGGTTGCACAGAATCTAGTCCAGATATAAAGGTCCTGAAGGATGAATCCTACTGTATTGGTGATCTTTTTATCCCGGCCACCTACAGGTCAAAACTGTCAGTTATCCAATGAAATGAATCAGTATCTTTACTAGATAGACTGACACAAAAACATGGTACATGCAGTAATGGATCTCAGCTGATGTGTGCTACTGCTTTTAATGATTCACTGAATCCACCATTTTGAAATTAGGTTCAGACATTTGTGTTCCTACAAGATAAACTGCAATAATTTGAACTGACTTTTCACCTAGCGCCATCATCAGGTCAAAAATAATCATCCAACGCTTTGATTTATGACAAAATATCTATATCAGTTCTTTGCGTTTCAAGCTATTTACAAAATGTTAGTATGCTAACAAGCTATATTTAGACAGTGGACATACCTGCCCAAGATTAGCATAGCTCAAATCACCACTAATTTAATTTAAAGAATTGGGATATATTTAGACTGGAACAGTTTTCTACCTTTTTAGTCTCATACTTTGTTTATGTATATAAAAAAACAGTAATTGCACTTGTTTTCTATTCTTTTCAATTTTTAGTAGAAGTATGAACTTTTACTCCTCATATAATAATATATATACATTTACAAAAGCCTGCTCTAGTGTAATAAGTGCACTTTCATTCGTGTCCCCATTTGTGCAATAATATAGTGTCACTGCATACAAGTTTAATCAACAATCAGTAACAGATTCTGAAAAGAACAGGACCTAAGATTGAACCTTGTGAAACTCCTCTGCAAATCAGTTTGAAAGGGAATTTCTGAACCACTTACATGTAGCATTATCAAAGTCTCTGTAGAGCATTTCAACATCATGTTGTGTCCTACTGTATTAAACAGAGAAATCACTGAACACAGCTCCACAATGTAAATTTTTATCTAAGCTGGAATCATCATTGAACCCCCCCCAGCCCCTTCCTTCCTGGTTTTACTGTATCTGAGCATTATGAGTACAGCACAAACAGAAGCAGATGAGAAGCACATTTTGCTTCAAACACAGCTTTTGCCCATCAAGCTGGGAAAAGTGAGCACCACCTGGGTGTTTTATTGGTACTGAGCTGCTAAATCGGCTTATTATGCAGAGCTATTATCGCCAGGAGTTGAGGAAATTTCACAGTGTTGGCAAAGGTTCTCTCTCCGTCTCTCACTCCCTCTCTCTTTCTTGCTCCCTGGCTCTGTCTCTCTTCTTGGCTGTTTCCTTTATTTTTTTCATTTCTTTCTTACTTTGCTTTGAGTCTTTGTGTTTCTTCCTGTCATTCGTTCTCTCCCTATTCACTGCTGTTCTCCTAACCTCTACCTCTTCATTTTGATTTATCTCTCTTTCCTGCTCTGTCATTCCCCCTCTTTTTTCCCTTTCCATGCCCCCATCCTCTGTGATTCTTCATTCTTTGCTTGTTTGCCTCTTGTTTTTCCTGCCCCTGTCTCTTTTCTTGGCTTTGTCACCCTCTCACTGAACCCATTTTTTTCCACTCATTTTCCTGCTTTTCTCTTGTCTGTCTCGCTGTTTTCCTGATGCTCTGCCTCTTCATGGCTCATTCTCTCTCTTCTCATGTCACTCACTCATGTTGTTTATTGTCGCAGTGGAGTTTCTCTCTCCGGCTTTTCATTTTCCTCTCTATCTCTTTTAGACTTTTCCTCTTCCTCTTATTTGTCATGTCCACCTTCTTTCTCGCTTTTCCCTCTTTGTCTGTTTTTTGCCCTTCCCTGCCTTTTGCCCTCCCTCCCTCTTGTTTCTTCCCTCCGTCAGCACTGAACAGCCCTCACCATGGCTGCTGCAGAGTTCATCTCAGGATAAAACCCTGCTCTACTGCTGCTGCTGCTGCTGTTACTGCTGCTGCTGCTGCTGCTGCACACACACCGTTTGTCGACTGAATCAAAGTCTTGGGTGTAACGGGGCCCGGGGACAGATGGAGAACAGTAGAGAAGAAACAAAGACATTCTCAGAGTTTCACTGACGCACAAACTAAGGGAGAGAAATATTGAAATGACAAGTCAGGCTAAGACTCAGATGCCACACAATATCACATGGATGCTGTTCAGTGGCGTTTTGCACATTAACACATGAAAAAAACTGGCATAGGCTCTGCCCTCTTGGCTTCAATTTTGCGATCTGTTTGCTCCATCTCGCTTCTGCCAGTATTTAAATTTGTTTTGTCAAGAGTGCTTAACAGATTTGACCTGATTTGACTTTTGTAGCAGATGTTAATCAGCAGTCTCAAGACCTTACTGGATATCCGTTTTCACTGGGTAAACACCACAATACAGTTGGAAAGTGAGGGATCAGATTCCAGGTGTCAGCTTTGGGACAAATATATCAATTTTATTCATCTAACACTGCAATGATGCAATAAGATTAAAGGAAATCACTCTGTGGGGGAAAATCGCCAGCACTTGGGTTGCAAGAAAAACAGTTTTTCCATGGCTCCAAATGTTGAAACTGAACTCAACCAGTGAGATTAGCCACACTACTTCTCCAGGGATGGTAATGCTGGCCAGTCCACCATCTTTCCAAAACCTTAGTGTGAAATATTTCAACAACTATTGAATATACATGGAATTTGGTACAATTTCCACTTCATGACAGGACAAATCAACAACTAGCAATGACCTTTACACTCAGCTGTAACATACTAAATGTTAGCATGTTCACATGCAAACTGTGAGAAATTTAACACAGTAACTAAAGCTGCAATCAATGTTTTATATTAAAAATGGAATGGCGGGAAAAGGGTTGCTCATAGCAACAAACCCACAGAGAGTTATTGCCCAGCTCTACAGCTTGCCTCAACTCTGTGGGGCATTTTACCATCTTTTATTTCAGATGATGTAACTTTACCATTTCGGTTAACTCGTCACTCTCCTTGTTAACGTTAATTTCAGGTGAAAAAGCTCTAATAAACCCACTGTATGCTATCAGCCCAGCACCAAAGAGCAGATGGAAAAAGCTAGTGACTAGCATGTGACGAGCATTAGCGTGAATATTGGACTTACGCTGGACACCATCCAATACCTGTTCACATGCACTTTAACATGTCACGCTAACATTCAAATTGTGTTTACTGCTAATTAGCAAGTGTTAGCATGCTAGCACACTAAACTAAAATGGTGGACATGGTCAACATTATAACTGCTAAATGTGAGCATGTTAGCATGCTGCCATCACTTAAAGGACCTAGGTAAATATCTAGGAATAGCAGAGTTTTCTCTCTCTGCTCCATGATTTCATTTTCTGCTGTGCAGTGAGGATTGGAGCTTTGCTAGCATGGCAGACTTTTAGTCTTGTGTTTACCTCAGAGACACATTTGCATAACTGAAACTCCAAGTTGCTACACAGTTGCTACAGTATTAGTAATGGTTGCTGGCTGGAGTGTCTGTTCTTGTCGACATTCACTTACCACCATTCAAATCACTGGCCAAGCTTTTGTGTGTGACACCAAACCTTGAAAGCTGTAGCTGCTATTCAGCACAACCAGTGCATGACACTTCAAATCTGGGCTCCCGTAAATGTGAATTAGGCCTGACCTGGCAACCCTAAACTTCCTCACAGTTCTCTGTCAGCCTCTCTCCTCATTAGCACTAACCCTATTCCAGGTCAAGAGAGAACACCTCCAACACACTTTCTTTCTCTCCCTCAAAGCCACACACTCACTCTATCTCTTTGTGAGCCTCTTTTGTCTTGCTTGCTTTATCCCCGTGTCTCCCATACACATGCATGTAGTGACACACATATTGTTGATCAGGACAGCCGAACAGGAGTCTGACCTCATTAGGAACCATGGCAGCCGGCCAGGGGAGAGTCTGTCCATGAATGACCCAAGAAGAACTGGTGGGGGAGAGGGAGGGACTGATCTGCAATGTGGCAAGAGGAGATCTAAGCGTTCCTCCCTGTTGTGGTAAAGCCAGGATGCTCTCATGCATGGTTAGACTTTTTTGAACTCAGTTGCCCTCCAAAATTGGGGGTGGACTGTGGATTCATTTCATTAGTTAGTTGGCTAAGATATCTCAGTTATACTGCAAGATTTTGACATAATGCATCTCACACAAATTACTGGTCAAAACATATTTGCTTGTAATTGGTTGAGAAGAGGACTACATCAACAGCAGAAGGCATATTTAGTTATTGTCTTATGTCTGTTTTTCTCTCTAATTGGCTGCTACACCAGTTTGGTCCAGACTGAAACATCTCAACAATTATTTGGTTTGGATTTGGAACATATATTTATGGTTGGCAGAGGACAACTCCTAATGACTTTGGTGAACCCCTGGCCCTCCTCTAGTGCTACCATGAGGTTCACATTTTTGTTTTTGTTGTTTTTTATTAGCATGCCAACAGGCTAAATTAAGATGGTGAATATGGTAAACAATACACCCTATTAACATAGGTGCTAAGATGCTGATTATGTTAGTAATCAGCAATGTTAGTGTGTAGCTCAAAGCACCATTGTGCCCTAGTATAGCCTCAAAGGGCCGTAAGCATAGCTGCAGACTCTTGATTTGTCTGTGTTTTAAATCAGTTTTTTGAATGTGGATACAGCTGTCACAGATTTCGGTGAATAAAACAACAAAAATATCAAGAGAAAGGTCAATAGATAAACACTTTCAATTTTTGCTGCTAGCATAAAAACTACAGATAAAGTAAAAAGGAGCAATAATAAGCTAACGCAAAAACATATTTTGGAAATGACTCATATGCATCGACATAAACAGTACTGACATTTTAATGTTAAGTGCTAGATTATCATACTGTATGGGCAGACAGATAGATAGAAAAAAAAAAAGCCCCAGTTCCTGTTTAGCAAAGAAAGCTTTTTAAAATATGCAGCGTTTTCAGAGCAAACAGCACAATCCAAAACCCTTTTCTCCTCTACTGTCAGACACGAACTTCCATCTATCATACCACTCTTTCCATGGCTTTCAACAGGCATGCCTTTGAATTAGTGGGCTGGTGAAAAATCTCTCATTTCCTTCTTTCTTCCCCACATTTGCCATTTACAGTTTGCAAGTTGCTGAATGGAAAGAAAGTACAGTCAATCACACACAGGCAAATTCCCACTTTGTCTTCTGGATTTATGACAAAAGTTAACCTCAGCTGCTCAACTGTTCTATATTCAACAGATATTTTACAGGTAGTCCTCTAAATAAATGGAACTGTTATGGAGTCTGGAGGTCCGACATGCTGCCAAACATCGCAAATGACAGATTGCCTCTGTGCTACAAGGATGTATAGGCTTTCCACTGCTGTCAGAATATGTCCAGCTGAATGCATTACCAAACCTTATGCTGGAATCACTCAAAATCCCAACCAAGGTCCACAGACAGATTACCATATAAATGAAACTACAGGCAAGATCCTGCCCTTCATTTCCTATCTGTTTAGGCCAATGATGTAGAGTCAGAGAGGTTTGGAGGAGGAGGCAGCCCAGGGTGTCTCCTGGAATGGATGTCAAGCTTTGGTATCATTGATAGCAGAAAACACTGTCCTAAAAGTGAAGGTCTTCAGATGAAAAGCTTGAAAATGTTCCTACTTGCGAGAATAGCCACTGATATAGTATTAGGTGCAACGCAAATCAGTTTCAGAAATAATTTTGTTTCTTCCTTGTTATTTCTTGTTTCCCCAAGTCAAGAAGATTTTACAGAGTTACTAAAAATACCTCAGAGCTTTTCTTGAGAGAGAAACAAACCTATAATTAATACACTGCATGGCTTTATCAAATAGCTCGAGGATTAATTCCTCAATAAGTCTGCAAGCTGAAGTTATTGCTGGTGTTCATTTTATTAAACTGAGTTTTGGCAGTGGAAATATTATGCAAGTGAGAGAAATGAACACACACTGTCTCAAAAAAAGTCTCCCACATACAAAGTAATTTAATCACTTATTAAATATTAAAATCTATGTCTCTTCTTTATGGAAAATATAGTCTACTTTCCAAATGGATTTTCTTTGGGCAAAGAGAAATGATTTCACCTTACAGGTACATATTACTGTAAACTGGAAGACTTTACAGTGCTAATAAACCCTAATTAGTTTGTCTCAGCAGCAGCTTTTAAACTCAAAAACATTTATTCCTTAAGCAAAGATGACTCCTTAACTGGTGCTCTGCAAAGCCTGAGTAAACCCAGTGTTTGTTGTAGCTCTCAAACATGCAGTGCAGTAAACAAGCAGCATATCCAAGAAAATCGCTGTATAATTGCATGTTACACTGAAAGAGACGTTGCTATTTTCATCAGTACACTTGTATGAGTAAACAATGTTTAGCAGATTTAGGTAGAACAACAGTGTCATGGTATATGCAACGTGAAATACTGGGTGTTCGACTGATTGTAATCTAATTCAGAACGAGAAGCGCCTAATTTGCCAAACAAAATAAATGCACATCTGTCAGTCTCGGCTGCCTTGCTGCAGACACAGCATGTGATATACAGTAGTAACACAATTAGGACTTAAAGTTGAAGAACAGTGTGACAGTGAAACACACATGCAGCAGACGTTATGAAACTGGAAGAGGCTAAATTTGTCTTAAAATGTTAAATGTTTGCACAAGAGATACTGAATGGGCAGTTGAAGTTTAAGCACCTAAAGCAGCTGGAAGTGTCAGTTGACTCCAAAGCACAGTATAACAGTATAACATTTCAAGTTTCAGCCTTCACTAACAGTTAACTGTCAGCTGAAATGTCAGATGATATCTAAGTAAATAAGATCAGTAAACACTGAAGCATCGGTTTGTTTTTACTGGTGAGATGATCAACGTTTATGTTCCCTAACAAACAACCTCTTGTAGGGATGTGAATAATGTTTGTTCTCTGGTAGTTGCAAAGGCAGAGAGAGCATGACATACTTTGCACGACTGCAAAAAAAAAGGTCTTATGGAGTCTGTATGGATGGGTTTACAAAGCATTTTAGACACTGAAGACCACAATTTATGCCCTGTCTTCTACCAACAGCCAGCTTGGATTTTTTTCTAACCAGTAAGGTTCCCCTGCCCTCAACCAAGACCACTGTCGTTACCTAACCTTACTTAAGTAGTTTTAAAGCATAAGTCTGATGATATACTATGTTTTTCTTAATGCCACAAACCCATTGAAAAGACCAAAAAGTGACACAAGTATTCCTGTTTGTGTATCCACAGCCAGGTTTATCTGATTCCTCTGTGCCCATAGAGCTTAAGTTTTGTCCAAAAACACATAAATATGTCATGGTCTCAGCCATGGCTGTGGGTTGTTTCCCCTCTTCTCTTTGTTTCCTGTTTCCCCTTCCATTGTCTGTATCTCTCTCTGTCTCTGCATGTGTGTTTGTTTCACCTGCTCCTAATTACTTCCTCAGACCTGCAGTACTTAAACCCTGATCTTCACACCACTCATCACCAGATCGTAATGTCACTAAATGTGATATTTATGCTTTGGCTATCTGGTCCTTTTTGCTAAATGTTTTGATTCTTCTCGTTTTTTGGCTTTTTCCTGAACCCTGATTTATATCTGAAGGAACAGCCTGATATTTTGTGCGTTATCACTATGCATTTTTTGCTTTTTCACATCATTTCATGCCAAATCATTTCTGCACTGACCAATCCCTAACCCTCCCCCGAACTTTATCCCTAAACAAAATGGTGCTAAATGACTGTAGGACTGCACGCCATTAAATGACATGCAGAAGCTTAAAATGTGTAGATACGACACACAAAATGTCCCTGAAAGTGGCGTACCATTTCAACACAATGACGACACATTAGAAGGAGTTGGTTTTGCACAGACAGGACAGGGACAGTACTGAGAGAAGGACTCTGCATTGTTTGTTTTGGTCTTTTTACAGGATCTGTTGACAGAAAGAAACAGAATCAGGTTGGATTATCCTTTAACCACAGGGTGAGCAGATCAGAAAATGCTCACCTGAGTTTGTTTTTGGAGCTGTCAAACCCTGTCCAGACACGTGGGATACATTGCCTATTGTATTTAGATCTTCCTGGGATCTTTTGGCCGCAAGGTCTGTCGTACTCGAGACAATAAATGATTACATTGGCAAAAAAAAAGGGACTGGTCCCTTGACAAAAGTCAGGAGGAAACTTTCACTCCCCTGGCCTCTTTAGTGAACAGATACCAAGGTTTCAGGCTGCACCAGCACAGATTTAAGGCCATTGACTGAGATGAAAATCATATCCATCTTCCTCAAAAATCAGGTGTAATTGCACCAAAAAGCTACAAGATCATTTCCAGATAGTCGTAATCTTCCTGGCAGATTGTTAATAACTACTTTTTGAGATCATGATAAAAGGCACAGAAAAGAGACTAAAAGCCCATTTTGGCAATTTTGCAACATGTTTCAATACCATGCAAAAACCCTGCAAAGAGCACGGTGACTAAGCTGAACTGAATGAGTCATTACAGCAAGGTAAGGGGCTGCAGAAGGCCCTCAGAGAGCAGACCACCCACTCAAGTCCCCCATTAAGACAGCCGGCTCTTCTTGCACATCAACGCCCCTGCAGCAATTTACTGCTCAGCTTGCATGGAGGGCAAATGAATGGTGAACGACAGAGAATTAATGAGACATGGGTCAATGAAATGTCAGAACTGGACAATGAATAGAGAAAAAAATGCCCTAAATCGCAATTGAAATTCCAGTCTTTACACCTTCAGAGAGACAATGTGAACTTCATTAAGCTAGCTACATTTTTTTTCTTCTTTAAAACTACAATCTGCATTTATATGCAACTTATCTCCTGCAAAAATATCCACTTCTACTTACTTAAATATGAAGTATTTAAGTAAGTATCTCATGGACAGAGTAAGTAACTCACATATTCATTCTTATAGCCTATCCATGCCTATAGTGTCTGTTAGGAGTCAGTGTGCCGTGCACAGCAAACCCACTGGACCAGGATCACTCACTCACTCACCTCATTTATTCAACTCAGTGACCTGTGTAGGGGCTTCATGTCTGTCTTACAATGTGTCCTTGTTTGATTCATTGCACCTTTACCATTGTGTTTCCTCCTGGCATGAGGGGACTTGGCAGTAGCGGGTACAAAAGAATATAGGTCACATTGTACAACAAGATGAGTAGGTTATGCAGCATCCTGAGAGACAACGACGACATTCAGCTGGCCTTGTACTACCACAGGAAGTCATTACAGGACACATCAACCCCCATCTCTATCTCTCCCTCTGTGAAGCTCCCTATTGACAGTGCAGTACTGACAGATTCTACTGCCTGCATCCTCTTCCTGTTATGTGACAACTCTGAGTACAGTTACACTCCAGGTACTGGGTTATCACCCTGTAGCTTTCAAAGGTGTATGTTTCCTTGAGAGGAAGTGCAGGACTTTTATTAGTCTGTAAGATTTAAAGGTGTTTTCCACTTAAACTAGAGTCAGACTTGAATAAAAAATGGAGGACTTTAAGTCCAAGTCTCGAGTTTGGACCTGAAGCCTGGAACACAACAGCCCTGCTTTGTATCAACTGACCAGAAGTGAATGAGTCTCAGTTATGTAAAAAACACGATTAACACAACATAAAAAGAAAGTGAAAAATCTGACTGTTGCTAATTGACAGCTAACTGCTACACATCATTCATAGCTATAGTAAACTTGGTCTATTCTATTTACTTTTATTTTATCATTATTGCTATCATTTTATAGCTGCTTGGTTGATGCAACCTTGGAGGTCAGTCACCCTACTTTATCCTTACACTGTTGGTGTATGTTTTAAAGATTTAGTTTCTCTTTTATACTCTGTTCTATTTTGTGTTGTGTTACACTACATGGGGAGATGGTGTTGTTTTCATTAAAGATATTTTGTTCCTTCCCGGCATCGTGTGCAGTGCAGTAGGGCAATTAAACTGCAAGTTAGACAACACTTCTTTGTATACAGCTCCTTGGTACTTTGTTGCTGTTTTCTACTGGTTATTTTCTACCCTCTAAAATTTTTTTAGAGGGTAGAGCCCTCTTTTTTTTTACCTTGTCATGTTTAAACAATAGGTAAAAATGTATTTTCCTTGAGCTAATGCATATTAGGCTACATATATCTATGCATGAGAGAAACCTTCTTGAAGTGAACTGATCTCTGATAACTTCACAACATTTGTCATCAATCAGTCATGATTTGTAGGCAGACATCAAACTTTTAATAAGTTTTATTTCACGGCTGAGGATTTGAAATTAGAGGAACGGAAGCGCTCAGTGACGGCCTTTAATCTCCAGAATACTAATAAACAAAAAGAGAGCAATCTGAAGCCTGTAATCACTTTGTAATCAGACGGGACTATGAAGTGTGCAGCAACAATCTGAGAGCCTCACTCAGAAAATCAGAAGATCACTTTGCTCACTGCACGACCAACTGTCACAGAACAGACGGTTCAATGTGGAGCTGCAGTTAGAACTGAGACTAACATATTGATTGATGCTGTAATTGATTCATCAGGTAGGAAATCGAATGGCTCAAAGATATATCTCTGTAATGGGCTCTGCAGCTGAGTCACAAATCTTCTGACAACCACAGCTGGCACTACCGTCTGAGAGCCCAGCAGGTATCAGGGCTAAAGGTTTTTGATAAGTCTAGCGCACAAGGCCTTGAATTCATGAGTTGTGCCCACAAATAAGAAGTGTGTGTGTCCTTTTATTACTGAGACAGACACAGTCTGTTATTATGTAAAATGTATTTACAGGATGTCATAGATAACACCATATTGTCCATCAGCCAGAATCAAGTGAAAAAAGAGAGAAAAACTCTAATAAAACCAAGCAAATGATTCAGATTGTCCACAACCAGCTTTAACTGTCTAATTTGCATTGCATTACATAACCCAACATTGGTGCCAAAGCAGGTCGACAAGTAGTAAAGGAGTGCTGAGACAATACCCAAGGTAGTATTAAAACTGTATGAGAAGCAAAGTGTACAGGGAACAAATGGAATGAATATAATGACAGTATTAATCTAGGGGAATTAATGCAGTAAATTTGTGGACACCTCTGTGCTGAAACATAGCTGCTGCCAACACTGTGTGTGGTCCTTGATCCCAACAGAGCCGAGTACCGCCTAACAACCTCCACCTCCACCTCTATAATAACTTAACACTGTTATTTTGTGCACAAAATGATGAAATTTAGGGCGTAAGTTACGAATTCATGGTGACAATTATCAAAATTTTATACTGGTCATACACTAAATATGGCTTTAGGAGGGTTTAAAGGATAGGTTCCCATTTTTTCCAAGTCTGCTTTAAAAACGTGACCATAGCAACAAGTTTTTCTTTCCATTATCATTCCTCCCGCTCACACTGGCCATTAAGAGATCCATTAGCTTACTAACGCCATTTCCAATGGAAGTGATGAGGGATAAAATCCACATTCCTTGCTCAAAAGCGCATTCATAAGTTTATCTTCAGCTGCTCACGTCAGACAAATCAAGTTGGCATCTAATTTCTGTACAAAATTCCCCTTTATTGTTATTCTTCAGCAGCTCTACAGGGAATTTTATACACACTGTACAAGAATATCTTATTGCTAATATCATTTGTCTTTTCCTCTTTCTTTTATATTTGTACTCGGTCTTGTCTTCTAATGTTAGCTTTCAGCTAGCTGCTCAGAAACAATAGCGGTTGTACAAGATTAACTAACCATCTTGTGTGCCCTTGCAACTCTACTATCACCAGAAACACTAGGCGTTTGTACCAATCCTATTTTCTCCATAAAATTACCAACTGTTGACTGTTATTTACATTGATTATTAATAAGGCATAGAGCACTAAAATGGAGTCCTGCAGCACAGCAACAACTTCTTTTCACTCCTGGGGGTTTAATAATTTCTTAGGCAATCAATATCTTCTCAGTGGTTGTCCAAATGTGTTGCACAGGTTTCCTTAGTTACCATCCCCCGCTACCTCTGCACACACATGCTCAAGGTAACAGCTGATTTGACAAGCTATAGACAGATGATCTGCACCGGACAGACACAAAGAATCACTAGACTGGAGTGAATGGAGGATCATTCATCCCTTGTGCTAAGTGTTGAGCGCAGACCATCCACCAGTCTTCATGATTTATTGGAAAATGATTCTACTGGAGACTTAGTAAACTGCCTCTTAAAGGACAGCTTCAACGTGGTTTCCTGCATTCTCTCTGTAAAACTAAAAGTCAATACTTAAAACATCCATTTTACACACAGATTTTCCAGTTAATGATAAAGGCAAAAGATATGCAAAGCATGTGAAACTAGTGAGTCCAGCTTCTTTAGTAAACAGTTTGTATTTTCTGTCTCGAGATGGATTTAGAGTATTTTTGTGAATCAGCATGATGAGATAATTAGGCAGTTAGTGAGAAAAGCTTTTAAAATCTCTGACTCTCTTTAGAAAATATCAGAAGAATAGACTTTTAACAATCCACATTTTAATTAAAGATCCATCCTAAGGGGAGAAATTTAATTTTCTTAACATATCTGAATGTGAAAACTCATCATCCTGAATGTTTGTCTTAAATGATAACTCAGGTGATTTTTTTAAACTCAGCAAATCCCAGGCTCCACCTGTGACTCCAGGTTTTCCCAGCGTTTCCTTGTTTTCCACCCTGTCTTTCCTTTTGTCTCCTCCCTTGTTTGTCTGTGTATGTGTGTCAGGGGCGCGGCTCAGCTCATCAGTCACCTGGCTCATATCCACACCTGCCAGCTCTCCTCTTATTCGTCGCCATGTCTGCCATCTCAGTGGTATTCAGACTCTCAGCCGCTCATTCTGATAATCTAGTTCTGTGTTTACTAACCTCTTGTCACCTCTGTGCCTCAGTGTGATCTCCTGTGCCAGTTCTGCTGTTGTGCCACCTCTATGCTCACTGCCTTTGCCTGCTTATCTACTGGTACACCACTGACCCAGTAACCTCCAGCCAGTCTGCACCATTCCCCTCACACTTTCCTGTGCCCTGTACTTCATCTTCCCCTCATTCCCTTCTACTACTTCCAATAAAACCTTATCACAACCCTGCCTCAACACAAAGCTAATCATACTAACAAGTATTGCATGTATGATAGAGCCACCATTGTTGTCCAGAAACTATAGTTCTCGGCTGTTTTTTGCTTAAATTAAATTATATATTTGTGACCTATTTTGTTTTGGCCTAGGACTGTGTGCCACAGACAGAGAGAGGAAGTCAAAAAGTTCTGACAGAAAACACATTTCTGTTTTTGGTCTTTTCATTGGATTTGTTGACAAGAAGACAAACAGAATAACTTCTTCCTTTGAAGGAGTTTCACCTTTGTTCTGTCTTTGTGGATCAGTGTGTCAAGTGATATTGAGAGGTTTTGTGTTACAGAAATTTGAGACAGATGTATGAGTATTAGCAGGTGATGCCTACAAGAAAAGAAAAAAGCTATCAGCTGTCTTAAGGTCTCAATTAAATCAGGAACTTTTGAGGGTGCTCCATTTTATTTCATTTTATTTAGTGGCCACTGAAAATATTGTACACTCTACAGTATGTCACTGGAGTAAAGTAATAAACTTTAAACTTTGAACACTGTTGATAAGACAGTGTGTTATTTGCTGTCCAGTGTAGTCCACTGTTTTGTTTGATGGGCACTATTTTCTCTACTGGCCTTGCAAATTGAATTTCCCTCAGGACAATAACTGGTATTGCATCTTGTATCTGATGAGCACGCAAGCTGACTCTGAAAGGAGGAACTGATCTGCGCGCTCCACTGATCATTGATTTCTGTTTTGCTGAGTCTTTCCTGAGAAGAACAGGACTTTACTGTTTTGTGCAGCAAGACTGTCTCCATCATTCAGCCGGCCATTGTGAAATAATCTATAATTTAGCATTGAAATGTCAATACTGTATGACATTATGTCCAAACACGTGGATGAGTCATTTCCAGAGGCGCATTGTGCATTAGAGTTTTATATCAGTCTTTATACCTTTTATAGTTTTTTACTGCTTTATCAGTTTTTTTATGCCACTGCAAAGACTCCCTGTTTTTATCTATGAACTTTTAGTTTAATTCCCCAGCTGTCTTTTTTTTAAAACTTGTCTCCTCATAACAGTCAACATGTCCATCAGTATCAACAAGGCTTGATGAAGTGGCCCTAGGCAAAAACACACTGAAGCAGCATCATCTCAGTGTTTGCACAATCAGTCACTCTGGGGTGAAAGATGTCAGTGAATCTTCAAGATGTAAATGAAATGAAAGTCTTCCACGTGGCCCTTTTCCTCGCAGCGTGTCACTGAGGTTACTGATCACAGGTTAGCTGAGAAGCTGCTTAAACAGCAATTCATCCACAAAGACAAGTGTGGCTGCAGAGGTAGACTGACAGTTTAATTTTTGCAATATTGATTGTGTTGTCATAAACATGATAGTATACTTAATATTTACTCGCCTGCAAATATTTGCTGAAGCCAGGCTTGACCGCACAAAAGCAGCACAACAATATGCTAATGACAGAACGCTAACGTTGACACAAAATGATGACTTTGGCTGTGACTGAGCGTCTGGGCGTGTCTCGTTCATTCATCTCCCTCTTCCTCTCTCTCTCTGTCTGCCTGATCGTCGTGGCTCGTTAAAGACGGGGGTGGGGATGGAGGATCAGGATGGGGGTGAGGTTCACAGGTGCAGCCAAACTGGGATGTGCCGTGGTTAATGGCGTCGTCTGATCAATTATGGCCCGGCTGAGGCACGGTGTCTATACATATTTCATGACTATCAGCGGATGTGAGCCAGGCTGCCTAAACCTCTCACCCTCCACCCACACACACACACACACACACACGCCCACACCCTTCCCCCCTAATTCCACCAGCACTCAACCTCCCCCCTCAAGGCCCAGATGAAAGAGAGGCTTGACTTGTTAGCGCCCGGCGTCAGTTAGCTCCGGACAGGAAAGTGGGGTGCCACAGCGGGGGGGCCTGGCCAGCACCACCCCGAGCTGTGGGAAGCTCCTGGTTCCTATTTGTCTTTGTCTGCAGCACGTGCTCTGTCTGCAGTGGGTGTGCAGAGAAGACTATCTATCTATCTATCTATCTATCTATCTATCTATCTATCTATCTGTGGATGTATTTTTCTATCATCCATCCATCCCCCCGTTCTATAAACTATCTTTCCTTCTATCCATCTATTTCCTATCCATTTTTCTTTCTTTCTGTCCACCCACAGGTGCCTTTTTTTCCTATCTATCCATTTAATCATCCATCCATCCATGATCCTTCCATCCCTGCTTCTATCATCTATCCATCCATTTTTCCATCCATCCATCCGTTATTAGATTTCTTCAATTCATCTCACTCTCCAAGTGAGATTACAGTTGCCCTGCCCTTTTCCCTCTTTTCTCCCTCTTGTTCCTGATTACTTCCATCATTACACAACTGAACCCTCTCATGAAATCCAACGGCAGCTTTGTGGATGGAAGCCATTTTGGTTGAAGGGTGCAAGGGCCCTGCAATTATGGCGGTGGGGGTTGGGAAACAGACATGGGTGCTGGAGGCTGTTGGCCAGGAGCCGGTTGGTAATGCTTTGTAGTCTGTTTTCCACCCAGTCGCCTGCTGTTCCAAAGACAGGACAGGGCTCCATGCACTGAAGAGAAAGGCAGACTCTGCAGAAAATACTTCATGTAAAATGAGCCATTTTTTACTTGTATTCAGTGTTATAACCATGCATTTCTACAATGAAGTTTGACCATTTCTGACGCCGCTTTGGTTGTTCCCAGAAATGTCTAACATACTCAAGATGACAGCAGTAATCTGCACTGTTCATGAAACTTTCATTTTATTAATGGAAATTGGTGAAACAGATTGAGTTGCATCTCAGTTATCAAACCTAATGGCCAGATGTTTTTCTGATTTTGCAGTACAGCGCAGAATAAAATGAAATCACATATGGCAGCGCAAGTTACAAGGACACACTGGAGTTGTCGTTATAATAGAAAAGACTGGTGCTGATGTTATTTGACGAAACTTGAAGCATGCAGTTGCAGCACTGCTTTTTATCATGTAGCAGATTTTAAATTCATGCTCCCATAAAAGAATCTCTTGCCTTAAAATGCTAAGCTCAGAGTGTGTCCTGATCAAACAGATCAAAGTCTCTTCTCAACCTGTTTAAAGCCCCCCTAAATCCTTTTTCTGCTCTTGATAAGAAAGTTTGATGCATGAATTCATTAATTCTTAAACTTGAAATGTCATCCTTTGAGGATGGGCAGGACGAAATGATGACTGGACCAAGGCTGGTTCTGGTTCTCAGCAATGTTGAAAAGGAGAGGTGAACTTGATTACAGTAGTCTTATTTGAAAATAGCTTTATCTTGGTATTTGAAGGAGTTTTGTTAGTTGTCTACCTGCCAGATTTTGGACTGCTTCCTTAAAAGATGCAATGCAACCATACTTACATTTAGAGCCAAAGCTGGTTGCAGTGTACAATTTGTATTGTATAGTATCAAGCAAGTTTTGTATGGTGGATGGATGCAAAAAGTGGTTGTCTTAACGATCTTGTATTAAGTGTTGTTGTGGCCTCACCTTAACAGTAATATTAACCAAGTAGATTTAATTGTCTGAAGCACTATTATTTTTCTTTTTGGTCACTTGAGGGCAACAGAACAACACAACAGTGACATCCCTTTATAAAACTGTTGTGGCTAATATGTTAGCAACGAGTCACCTGTTTACACATCTGTTGAAACAACTGAAAACATCTCCCTGCTACTTCCAAAAAACAGGGTTGATGAGAATGATGAGAATGAACCAAAACAGTAAAAGTCGTGGGCTGTTAAACTACAACAAAGACCTGAAAGATACTAAAAAGCTAAATCAAAACCACACAGTACTGGATCCATCATGACGCTGTTTACAGGGTGTTTACTGCTGGATGTGAAGGGTTGGCTGCCATGGAAGAACGACCACAGAAATAAATTTTACAACATTATCAGCTCCTCCCTAAAGAAGCTGCTGTCACCCCTCCAACATGGTGTCATGTCCCTTGTAACCTTTGATAACTGTTCCCCAGTCAGTCAGCGCTCTCATCATTGCTATGGGATGGACTCACCACTGTGATACAATGTTTGGCTGTGTCTCATGCTTTGTTGCTGATATCGTGCTGAAAAACAACTGATCGCTATGGCATTAGTCACTACAAAACACTGACCACAGCATACCATCTTGCAAATGTCCAAAATTCTTCAGATAGCTTTTGCTTGATTAGTCAATATGAAATTGAACAGCAGTTTATTATACAGAGCTCTGTCTATGAGTGTGGACATGTTTAAACGTTACTTACAAGGGACAAACAGCATTTGCTGATAAGGACATTAATGGGTTTGACCTGTATAGATCAATAATAATAGTGTCATTTAATTTGTGCATTCTATCTACAGCCAATGGCTAGCTACTGTTAGCTTACTACAGTGGATACTGCTGTGTAAATCATGCAAGATGTGAGGGCCATGAAGTTTTTATTTGTCTCCTCTAAATTAGAGTTTTTACTTAGAGTTTTTATAATTAAAAATGTTTGGGTATATTCAAATATAGATATTATATTCTCTTTTGAGATGATAGATGACTTTTATAAAGTGCTAATGCTGTTTTGATGTTGATTTCAGGAAAAGAAAATCATATATATACTGAGTTGATTGTTTTTTAATTACACACATCTGAACTTGACAATAAGTTACAGTAAATTAAGCAGTTTTATTTATGCACCACATCTGTTTCAACATATTGGAGCTTATTTTTGATCAGAAATCAGTATGGAAACCCTGATTTGAGCAACAACAACAACAACAACAAAAAAAAAAAAACTGCCAGCTAGCTGCAGTTACTCTGCAACAGGGCATCCTTTTTTGTCTCCATCTTTGATGCTGCACAGTCTCTGCTGCAGTGTTCCTGCACAACAACCAGAGATAACCAATGGATCAAAACAGCAGCAGCTAGGGGTAAAGTTGCAGCTGTAGCAAATGTTTCCCAATGAGAAAAGGCACATTTAAAGTAAGTGTTCAAATCAATTCATATATCTACTTGTTTTTGATGTTGTTGTTTTTGTTTTTTTTTTTTGCATTAGAAATGTAACAAACCCTTGTATACAAGTCTATATTTACTGCTTATCTAAGCAAAAACAGCACTAACAAATGCAAACAGGAGTCTACTTGTGCATAGTAGTGAGAATAAAGGCTACAGGGTGGGAGATGTGACATTTAACACTCTGTTCTTTAGCTTGAGTGGTTCTGTTTGTCTTTGGGCTTTATTTTCCTACGAGGAATTTAATCTAACGACATTCGATTTTAAGATAACTGCTAAAGTGAGAACGTATGCGGACGTATGTACAGCTGTTGAAGTTCTACTTATGTGTGTGTTTGTGTGTGTGTGCATGCATGAGGGGTGAGGGTGAAAGATATGTGTGGGGGTTTAGTTGAATGCTGGCAAGCCCTGGAAAATGGTTCATGGGAAAAAGACTGTGTTTATCCTGATTTAGACAAAAAAATAAACGTGCCAACAGCTGTCACATTTGGCATTCTCCATGGATGGCCTAGCACAGATGTAGCTTGTGTGTGTGCATATGTTTCTAAACCAACTTCTGTCATAGATATTTGCTATTAGGCTTCAACAGAGCCTAATGATAAATCCACCAAACTGCATTTGACTAATCAAATTGTTCAGAAAGTAAATGAAGAAACATTCTCTGACAGTGCAGGGAGAGCTGTTAAATCTTAGGGAGCACAATGCAATTTAGACTGGTTGCAGCGAATCCTGTTAGCATTGATTCATGGTGAGAAGAAAACCATAACATAATTGTTCAGATCTCTGTCTTTACCTCATTAGCATCGGTCTCACATCTTTCAGAGTCTAACCTCCTTAACTGCATACACTCAGCAGGCATATCTGGGAACCAAATCTCATCTCATTCATTCCAGTAGCTGACAACTCTTATCCAGGCTCTGAGTTGACAGCGTTTTACATCAGGGTCTTTGTGCCAATGGAAATAGCTAAGCACAGTGCTAGTAAAAATGGAATCATTCATCATTTTCAGCATTATCCATACTGTATGGCAGCTGTTTAGCTACTGGTCCATTAGCCATAACCGTCCTATGAGTGTGTCTGAAATATTGCCAAAGGATTGTTGAAAAGTGCTCACCAGTTTCTGACATGCACAAATATGAAAACTACAGTCCTCCCTTATTTTCAGCAGTTACTGTAGGTGGGTGGGGCCCTCTCAGATACTTGTTTACTGAGTTTATGGCAAATGGCCAATTCCCAGACAAACTCTGAGGACAGCAGCCAAGCTTCCATCCAAATTTCATGGAGATTTTAACAGAATTTTCAGAAAATCAGCAAAAGAAAAAGTGAGTCAATGTACATTTCCATCCACTACTATTATGTGAAGGAAGAGTTGGTTCATGGAGATAAACAGCAGGTGGAGCTCACTCTCCAGTCAGGTGCCATTAAATTACTGAAGAAGAAGAAGGTGCAATGGGATAATGTAATTAGAACAGTGCCAGTTAAACCTCAAACAATAAAAAAATGATGTGGAAAACATGATGCCAGCAGTTTCCACTGAGGCTCCTCAATGTCCATAAATTGAAAATGTGCATTAAAATGTTCGGTTCGGTACCTTTGAGTGGCACGAGCTACAGCTCCTCAGATGACTGCTGTTTTACAGACTCCGACACTGAAACTCTGAAAAGACTGAGAGGCTGAAAAAACTAAAATCAGCAGGAGTATGCTCGAGTGGTGAGAGACAGTTTGATGTCTTGCCCAGAGCTATGCCACGGTGTAGTGAGTGGACACTTTATCATTCTTGTCAGTTCAAAGAGTGAGGAGTCAGTGTGTTGGCACCACCAGTACATCATTGTTTCTTCACAATATACAAAATTCCAGTATGTAAAAGTGAGTAAAACTAGTATGCCAATTACCTTACTTAGCATGCATGGCTTATGATGTTCACAAACTGTGGTAGGCAATAATCTTAGCACTGTTCATAAAAGCTAATCGCAGTTAGGACACTGCCAACATGTGTCTTTTTCTGACAATGGAAGCTGTGGTATGTGGCGTCACTTTGAAATACAAAGTCGAGTTTTCCACAGCAAGTCTCAATAATTAATTTCACCAAATCTAATCTGTGGTTTGGTGGTCACAAAGCTATCTAGTCAGGAAACACAGAGACCTCATTTCGCAAGAGTAACACACAAAGACTAAATGAAGGGGATAAGAGGACGCTTTTGCTTGCTGGAACAATTGATTTTAAATGATAGGGGGTGGACTGGGTTTTCATCTTGAGTTTCTAAACACTTGAAACAGTGCAGCTGCAGTGCATTTTAGGGAAAAGAAAATATCTGTTTGTATGTGTTCTGGTCCATACAGTCATTCAGTTTTATGGCTAATGAGTTGATAATAGTGGGGTTTTTCAGCGAGGTTATGGGGTCTCCTGGGTGGCAGAATATAGTGTTTCCATTAGGCGTGCTCTCTTGGCCTCTCCTCTTTGTCCCCTCACCCCGTGTCTCTCCAGGGAGGCACTCCACAAGTTCCCAAGTGGCTTATTTACTTGTCAGGCCATGTCCCCCTAGCAGTCCTCCAGCCCGAGCTGACAGTGGATTGGTTTGTGGTGTTGCATTCGAGTCTTTTTATCGTGCTTAAGTGGAGCTGCTCGCTAAGACCTAAGATACATCCCACAAGCTGGAGTAAGAAGTGGAGGTGAGAGGAGGGGCAAAACAGCGGAATTAAATTCTCTGAAGTGAGATCGAGAGAGATGGAAAACGCAAAGAGAAAACCAAAGAAATGGATGGAGGGAGACAAAAGAAAACAAGACACCTTTTTAATAGAGGTGCAAGTGTGTTTGTGCATGCAGGAGTCTCTCTCAAGTGGCTGTTATGTGTTTGATGGATTAGGAAAAAGAAAACCTTTGCTTTTAACACGCTTGAAAGGCTAAACCTCTGTGCTAAGTGGCCTCTATTTTCTTGTATAGTGGTAAACATTTAGAAAGTTAGGATATTCTAATTCTAAAATTCAGAACTTTTTGGGTCTGAGTTAGTGGTGTGGGATGATGTGGGAAGCAGGTGAAGCATTCAAAATGTGTATATACAGAATACAGCTCATTATTTTCAGCTTTTACTAAAAGCAAATCTGGGGATTCGTTTGAAAAAAGGGTGAAAATTTGATTTAAAAAAAAAAACAAATGATGCAAAAATCTGGGTGATAACTGCAATTGAAAAATACAATTTGCAACACAAGTACAGAGTTCAAGCATTTATTGATTGATTTATTTTAACTGTTGTATTTATTTCTCATTTTTCTTCATTTTCTGTTACTGGACGCTTTTTGTGCTTTTTTAAATGCAGCAGTTTACTGGAAAACACTGTGAGGTATATCTTCTTGCATGAGAAAATACACAGCACGTATGTGGTTACATGACATCTGTGAAAATGATCTAAAATAATCTGAAAAGCTGAAAACAATGAGCTTTAAATATACATGGTCTATGAGCCCATCTGTGCATGTACTGTTTTCTGTGAGATCTGCAGCCTCCCTACAGAAGATGATTTACACTCTGCTGTCATAGTCATGTCATAGAAGGAGATTAGAATCCTCTCTGGTCCTACCATCAATACTATGAATGGGAACCGAAGTGCCCTGCCTGCAGATAAACAGGGGGATGCCAGCCTGGAATTGATTGCCAAAGTGCCACATCTGTCATAAAGCTAAGCAGAAGGTGATTGTACAGGACACTGGGGGAGAATGTGATTTTGTTTTTGTTTTGGCTTAGAGTCAAAAGAACCTCGCAGATCTTTATCCATCTATTTATTCATGCATCTCTCCAAAGTCTATTCTTCTGGGAAACTTTTTTCTTGCCTACATGCTGCTTTTAGCAGCTCCCTGTTTCTCATTCAGTGAGTTGCATATATTCACACCCTGGAGCTTTGCAGTACAATTAGTTTGTCTTCTTTTGGCTTCTGAGCAGCTGCACTAGAGCAGGTGGTGGGTAAATGCTTCTCTAAAGCACACTCCAAGGTTGTTTTTTTCCAGGAAAGTAATAATTATTTACTCTTCCTATCCAGATTCTTTCCAGCCAATCTATAGATCCAATTTCTAAACTTTATTTAACACCATAAAGTTAGCAGCTCCTACAAATTCAGTCGACTGAAAGCAGAAACAAACCAAGAATGTAAAAATGTCTCTAATGTGTTATAGATCAGTTTAAAGCCATTAATAAGAGCAATGTTTGGGTTGTCAGGTTGTGAATGATTGCTTTGGCTGCTGTTAATCCTCCTCCAGCATCACGCTTTCTTTGTCTTCTAGCTCTTTTGTTCATCAGGTGGACCCCTCTATTGGACCATTTGACCTCGGACCTTCTTGGAAAAGGCTGTAGAGCATCTGGACCATAATTAGTTTGTTGAGAACTTTTTGACAACCGCAGACTCTGGGTACATGGTAACGTTAGCCCATTATTGACTCAGGTAATCATTAATGACTCAGGTTTTTTTTTACACCAAGGCAACCCAGGATTTGTAAAGGCTGATTTATAGGAAAGTGGTACACTGTGTACTAGCATGAGTTTCTTGGCTGACTCTTGCCTCTTTACCTCTATTTGTGCTCGGTAGACTAATGGCAAGGAAGACAGGATTCTATCAACAAGACCGCACCCTTGTTAATCTGAGTCATCTGTAAATGTCTCAACCTGTATGACCTTATTCACCCTAACAACCCCATCATTAAAAATTCCCATGTTTCACTGTTTCAGTGAGGCAGAGGTGACTGAAACAACATAATTTCTGTTGTTATGATTGATTGATTGGCCTTCCAGCTTAATGGCCTATTGTTCAACCAAGTAAAGTTACAAAATCGACTCCAGCTCTGACAAAATGATGCATGAACTCTCATACGGGCCTGACTAAGTACTGTACCTCTGAGGAAATATTGAACAAAAAAGCAAGAGCAGTACAACCTATTTTGAATTCTGAAACAAACCGCAGCACTAAAGAATACCAATACAGGTGACGAATGATGACTTTGTGCAGCTTTTCCCTCGGCTCTACAATAGCACTCTATTGTAGAGATTTTCTAATGGTGGAAGCACAGACAGAAGCACTGAAAGCATCAATAAAACTAAAGTCAGTTTGACCAGAGAAACAATAACACCCTCGAGACAGAGCTAGAACATAGTGGATTACACTGAGCTGAACACTTATTGAGAAGAGCTTACACTAAGTGAACAGGTAAGAGAGTCTGATGTTTCTCTCCAGCAACCCCGAACAGGATGTCTGGCATATTTGGGATTAAAAACCGTAACCTTTTCACTAAACTGGTTCTGTCGCCAACCATTAGAGCACCTTTTTCACCTGACAGGAAAGCAATTCTTCACATTTATTTCCCAGGAGTCATTGGTTTGGCCTTCATAGCAGACATCCACTGAGGAGAGTAGTCAATGATGTCAACAGCCATCAAATGGCAGGCAATATAACCGATGCAAAACAACAGGATTAATCTCTCTTTTAATTTGATGTGTTTTTATATCTTGCATTGTGCAACTGATTTTGTGCAGATAGTATAAACAACATATTTACAATCAGAGAAAATAAATCACCTTTGGAACCTTGTTGATTGACTTGTGAGGTCAAGGCCTCTCAAGATAAAAGTTTCCAGTTACTCTGCCATTGTTGACAGATAATTAAAAGCTCTTGGCAGTTTCTTTCTGTTGGTAATTTCTGTGCGAAGAGCAAGCTGTGACAAATTATAAAGGACAGGACCTAAATGCTCTGTGCAGGTGAATTCAGGTGAAAGCAGATTATTGATTTTGTAGAATAAATAAATCCACCTTCCTCTCTCATGAGATGGCAAGGAGGTTGAGGAACTGAATGTAGATATTAATGCAATAAGTGCTCAAAGTGCAAGTTGTTCCACTTTGGGTTTGCTGGGGGTGAATAAAAGAGCAGTACCTGACTGTCTTACAATGTAAGGTAAAGACATTTGTTTTCCCTTTGTGCAGCAACACAGGGACTGAATGGCATAATGTTAATTTAACACAGCAGAACATAGGAGCAGGATCAATAATAGCCCTACAACTCAACCCGATGTATCCCAGTGGCACCGCTCTCTTTCTTCCTGTATTGCATTTTTATGGTTCAGAGGTCAATACTGCTGAATCCCCTGAGACAGATCTATGTCTCTCCATTCCTGAGCTTACAGCAGGTTGCTCTAGTGAAAAAAAGCAGCTCGCAGACGGTTTAAAAGTAAAATTTACCTTTTATAGAAGACAGAACATGTTGACTTTAATAAGCGTACCTGCACAGAAGTTCAGAAGCTGTGTTAACCTCCATCATTCGCCACCTTTAGAGGTGAGGCATTCATTTTTATTCCCCATGCTCTGAATATTACGAACTGTAAAATAGGTTCATCCTTAGAAAGCTAGAGCCATAAGACAAACTGAATTCAGCAACTACTGGAAATTTGGAGGAGCCACTAACGGTTCCCTGAGGATAAATCCCAATGACTTTGACGATGTGCTGACACCCACAGTCTACAGCTACACTTTACACATTACTGTGCAAATACAGTAGTTTTTAACCAGCATGTCAACGCCAGGATCAGACTGGTGACACTATAAATTTGACTCCAACCTATCATTGCTAATTCGGGGAGGAGGGTCAAGAAATTGTGAGCATGCAGGCAGAAATATAACCCTAGGATAGCACTCTGTCATTCTACTGGTCAACACGAAGGAACTCATCGTAGGAGACACTAGGCAGGAAAATACCTTGGCACGTTTTTTTTGATAACGTCACACCACAAGGGCTGTTTTGTAGTTCCACACGTTAACATTTGGGCCTGATGCTGTAAATGCGTCAGCTACGACAACCAACATCATGTCACAATCAAGCTGAGTTTGTGTAGTCTGAACTGGGCCTAACAGTAGCTACGTTACACATGCACACTGGCATGCTAATCTTTGCTTTCCTTTGATCTTACTTCTAACATTAGCATTTATATCTTAAACTGGAATTATGCTTGCGCAGAGATATGCACAGAGGCTATGAACCCACTCAGAGAAGGGTGTTATGTGTAGCCATAGGATGCAGATGCTTACAAAGCACATTTTATTTTGTGCCCTGCCAGCTGCTCCTCACAATACTGATTTGATGTAATGCAAGTTCCTGAAAGCTTTTAAACCAGGTGTCTGGTGACGCACAGAGGGTGACGTGCTGCCAGCAGCAGCAGTTTGCAATAAATAGAGAATGAACTATGATGCATTGTTTGACTGACAGGTTATCTTTAGAAAGTTTGGTGCAGAAACACCACAGCACTTAGTATTAAAAACACTGACAGGGAAAATTCTTTAAAATGCCAGATATAAAAATGAAGGCAAGAGAGAGAGAGAGAAAAATATCAGTATCAAAAACTTGGAAAGGTCAACCTGTACACTTTATCCCCATTTATATTGCAAGTGACCAGTTGGAGATTCTCATATTACCACTGCGGCAAGGGAGAGAACCACATTAGGTATACTGCAATGGAATGCTTGTGCAACATATTTGGCTCTGCCACAGTGAAGCAGTGAAGTCATGATCACAGATCAAGGTTGCGTTGAAACGCCACAGCTGGATTGTATTTCATATTTCTTGAGAGGACAACAGGGATGTGATGTCTGATGTCATCCGGGAGGAGAAAAGGGAGGAGGTGGGATATGAAAGATGACTGAAGTGAAGCATTAGTGTGTAGTAGGTGATATATCCAAATAGGGAGTGCAAAGACTGGATAATTGCACGATGGGATGTGAGAAAATTTCCTGACATGGGAAAAAAGGAGAGCGGTGCATAAGAGTTCATATGGAAAATAGATCAGTGTTATATGAGAACCCTCCTCTTGAACTTACATCATTAACTTCAGATGCATCCTTTTGAACTTGAATTAGGGGCTACGCACATAAAGCGTAAGCATAGATTTCCTTTATGCACCGCATTAACATTTTGCTGTTAACATTTTTTAAAGTTCCTCCACCAGTTTGTGAGCTCCGTTTTTAATTCCAAATGAGGGATTAAGAAAGTTTCTTCTCTGTGGGCTGAGAACATTCATCCGATCTCTTAAGGCTCTTTCATGTCCAACTGGATGCAGTTTAAAGTACATGGTGCCAAAGGTCCAAACAAGGTTGCTGTTTGTAGTTCTTGAAAAGCTGACATTTTAAAGACGGGATTCTTACCAAAGGATGTGTCTTTCTCAAAGAAAATAATAGCTGCAATTATGGTGTTTTTCTTTTTCCAAACCGGAGTTAAAAGTTTATATGGACAGTTGTGTATTCAGTGTGTTTGGTGACCCTTGGATCCCAATTTGTGGGTTTTATTTAGGCACTCATTTAGAAGATACTTTTTCTTTTTTCACCTGGCAGCAGCAGCAGTGTGTTGTGTCTTTGACTCGCTGCTTTAATTACTCTGACTTGGCTTCTTACTCTTCCAAGGCTTCTCCTTGTCCTTGTGATGTGATGTGATGAAAAGCCCATGGGGGAGGGGGGGAACCAGACAAAGTTGAGTGAGCCACGGCTTTGATCAAACCCCCAGCTCCTAAAGCTTGATACACTTATAAAATGGCTGACGACTCCTTGTTTGGACCAGTGTTTAGCCTATGGCGATTCCAGATGTTTCCTGGGTGTCCCACAGAGCGAGAGAGGCACTGTGACCCCGGGGAAGCCTGTAAATCCGGGTGAACGGTGATTACATGTATCGTAGACTGTGAATCAACCTTGTAAGCTTTTGCCCTCCTGAGACAAAGTTCCACTCATTTGGAAAATATCAAAGCAGGTCTTTCCTGTACAGTACAGTTGGATGATGGGGCTGTAGCACGTGCTGACTGATTGCAACACTATATCATGTGGAAAGATCACTGTATCGCATCTGTGTGCAACGACCAGGAGCCTTTTCCCCCGACTGTGTGACCTGACAAGGAAAGACTAACAAGCGTTTCCAGGCCTTTTCAAGCCGCGCAGCAGAGCAAGGACACAGCAATGATAATAAATCAGACTTAAATTGAATGTGATGACATGCTGAAACAATGACTAAAGTGTGAACAAGAAATAATTTAATGTGATTTATATAAATATGAATATATCCTGTCTCCGTTTAAAGTTGAAGGGATGAAGGCGACGTGAGATAATGAGAAAGCACCTGAATAAGAATGAATATGATGACATGCTGAGACAATGATAAAAGAGCATTTACAGCGTTTCCTCTGAAGGGAGTTTCACTATAAATCTGAATCCCAAAATGCAGTTAATCTTATACTAAACATTAAAGCTGAAATTCATAACTTTTAGCGTGCTGCTGCTCACACCAGCAGTGAGAGAAAATTAAACTTATGTTCAAACTGTATCAAAGGTGGAAAGTTAGAAGCCTGATGTTAAAGAAGGACGTGCCAGCAAAGTGTGACATCTATTACTGGATTATTGCTGATACTTTAACAATACAAATGCATTACTTCCAGCATGCAGCATCCGTTATCAACAGACTTTATTAGCACTGTCATCTGGGATCAGCATGTCGAGGCCTTCACCTGCCACACAACTGCAAACACAATCTGGTGGTGGTCCCATGTTATGGCCCCATAGGTGTAGGTCTGCTGTAGGCATTTACTGATGAGCTCCCCACCCAAGCTTAGTTCCAGGAGGGGGGCCTGGTCTCACAAATCTGGACACAGTAAAAGTTGCTGCAGAAGCTGGTACTCAATTAGGGTTCAGGGTGGCAATGACTCACTGTCCCAAGTGAAGGAGTTCAGGTGTCTTGTTGTCATGGTGAACAGGGGAGCTGAGCCTGAAGGCAAAGCTCTTAATTTACCTGTTTTTCCAACCCTCACCTGGTGGTCATGAACTGTTGACGATGACCGAAAGAATACAAACTATACAGAATACAAAATGAGTCTCCCTCGAGGCGTGGCTTCGCTCACAGAGACAGGATGAGGAGCTGTGGTTCAGGCGTCTGATCGTGATGCTGCCTCAACAATTTCCTGTTGAGGTTTTCTAAGCATGTCCACTTGGGAGGAACAGCAGACCCTGCAGCAGACCCTGAGCACATTTGATTCATGACTACCTATTTTACTTAGTATGGGAAATGCCTTGGAAAGGAGAAAGGCATGTGGACTAACTTGCTTAGCCTGCTGCCACCATGACCTGCATCCAGACAGAGCAGGGGCAAGTAATATAGTAGGAGCTGAAGAAGAAGATGATGAATATCTTTTAAAGGTATACATTTTTTCCCTTTTAGCTCAAAACAATGCCACGTGAAGGCTAAATATCATTCTTTTTACAGTGTAGTAAGGACTCTGCACATTGAGGAAAACAAACATTAAGTCAATAGTTTTAAATTTGCAGAAATGAGGCAATGTTTACATTTGGAATATGTTTAGTCTCTGTTTGAAAAAGCCAATAACAACAAGCGGTGTTGGGAGTAAGATCCCATTAGCACCACTATCATCTCCGAACCTTCTCATTCATCACTGTGACATTTGTGTCGAACTCATCTGAGTGGCAGATGCTCATTATCCCAGCATGCAACACGCCATTTAAAGATAAGAGACAATTATACTGTGCACACAGCCGCTTATTCAGGATCTTTCTTCGACCCTGGCAGAACCATTCTTGTCAACTGTTTCCCTTTTGACCAGCTATTAATATCTCATCACCTGCCAAATGATGTGTTTACATTAATTAAATGAGCTATTCACACCAGGAGTGAACCACAGCACGTGAGGTAGACTTGTTGTCAATTTTAGCGTCATCTAATGTTGCCTCCTCCACATGACAGGCCCAGATGGTGAGGTCTGTTAAAGATAGTGTGGCTTTTCACTATTTATCTCGCCCTCGCTGAGCCCGGAGAGCACTGCTGTGTCTCTCAAAACCCTCACAGCACAGAGTCTTCACTTCACACCTTTTGTGAAACAAGTTACCCTCAGAGCCTTTGGCTACAGAAACTGTTCATTACAGAGGAGTGAGACTGCGTGGCGAGAGAGCTCACAACCTGTTTGACACATTTCTCTGTGGGTGTAATTGCATTTCCTGTTTCCCTGTTGTTTCATTTCGGAAAAATGCCAAAGCTCTTCCAATTAAACCCAGGGCGACGCTGTTTTGCACCACATTCTCTCTCTCTCCTTCCATCTTTCAAGCTTTTTCAACCCCCGCCCCCTCGCCCCTCCTCACTCTTGTTGGCTCAAATTGGTCAGTAATGCGTGGACAAGCGGGATCCAGACAAATTCCGTCGCAGCTCACAGGTTCATGCATCCAAAAGCCTCTCTGCACTCAAGATGTTTTCCAATGCAGTGTTGTCAGTTAGTAAAATATTTGTCTCCAGATACTGGCCCATAAAACCTGCAAATCTTGGCCTACAAAAGGAAAAAATGTGTCGTGTTTTGTTATTTTCTTTTCAGGCTGTTCCCCAGATTCTTGTGTGTGTGGCCCTTTGCATGAACCCAAATCAGATGACTTTGAATTTGCAATGTATAAGGATGTGAAATTATTTGTTATTCTGTCGGCTCTTTGATAACAATATGTTCCTTCAGGCTTGGGAATTGAGTGAGTGCACACGAGATTAAGTTTTAATGGGTTGATTAAGATTTAATATTTGAATGCATTAAAAAACTTCCCTAAAACTATTCTTTCAAATTCTGCCATATGGACAGCCACTATCACAGTGGTAGACTGCAGCACCGCAGTCCACACATTACACACTTCACTACTTAAATGCATGTCTACAACAAATGTTCAGAGAAGGCCCATCTTCCTTTTGGCAAAATGTGACACTAATATCAATAATTAAGTGCTGCATACTGCCTTAATATAGAAAGACCATTACAATGTGACCATTTGTCTGCAACATCCTTTGTAATCTAATGTGTTTCATACAGTGTTTCATGCAACTTCCTACTTCATACTGTATTTACATTATTTTCACACCCAAACCTTGATTACAAGCAGCCAAGTGGGAAAAACACTCTAATTAGCCCCCTAGTTGTCCAAGTCAGGTACACAGTATCAGGAGTTTCTGAGCATGACAATATCTCCCACTTGGTGAGAAGAACTACTTAAGTGTCAGCACATCAGTGGCAAAATGGTTTCATCCAAATAAAATACAATATTACCAGTAATACCACTTATGTTTCTATATAGTTTCTCTTGTAAATACACTGCTAAAGCAGGTAACGTGATTTTTAGTTTTTAGTATTTTAGGTTTAAAGCCATTTATCAGTCATCTTGGAATGATGCACTAATGCTCCCAAGTCTGAATAACATTAGGTTTTCCCATTCTTCCCATTTGACCAACAAGGAAACATGGCACGAATGCAGCATTAAAGCTGACCAGATTCTTAAGAGGTCCTGTAATCCAGACCAAATCTAAACAGGGTCAACTAATGTCACTGGTTACTTACTTTTACAAACTTAACTCCATACATGTCTACAACTTGAGACAGTTGTAGGAAAGTAAAAGCAGTTACAGGCCTCTCACTGTAGACAGAGGCAGCATTACCTGCATAAAAGCTTTCCTCACAAACTTGGCTCTTTAGGTAACAGTCTCTTGCCAGGCCTTTCATTTTTTTTTACAGTGTTGTGTACTGTGAGGGGAGGTGGAGAAGAGGTTATTCTGCGTGGATCTGCTGTGCACACAGGCATGCTGGACCAAGCTGCTTCTAATTAGCGAGCACAAAGACACCCGCCACCCGAACACGTCCAGTCCAAGGGAAGTTTGGCATGCACGAATCTCGATGAAAAGCATACCTATCGCCAACAGTGTGGCGCTCTGGATAAGAACCCAGTCTGGAAAATACTGGGCAGAGGAGGATAAGGGATGAGGTCGCAGCATAGTTAATGGTCCTGGTGTGTTTATTTGTCTATCAGGTGTGTGTGTGTGAGTATAGAGGGTGTGGTGTGCAGGATGCCTCACTGTGTATATTCCCTCAGGCCAAAGAATGCCAAAGGGTGGTCCTACCAGCTGCTGTACCTTAAAACAAAGCCCTTTAAATGCTGTCCTCCTGGAGCGAGACGGTTGCCATGTAATTGGCAAGAACTGGATGTAAGACAGTCAGAATAAATGAATAATTTAACTCCATGGGGGAAGGCGAGCTGTCATATGGTTGCCACTGCTGATTGACATGTTAATAACATTTGTCACCACAAAGAGAAACAGTTGGAGGGGACAAGAACACATTGCATCATTGTGATTCAGGTCAAGGAGGATGTATGACTGAAACACGCTGAGCTACTATATAAACATATACATGCACGGCACCAAGTGTTCTACAGTATGAAAGATGCAAATAGAATACATGGTGTTGTGAATCTGGTGTGCTTGGTAAAGGAACTGTAGGAGGTGCTGGCTGTCACATTCATAGGAGCCAAATGAACTGGGCAAATGATTTGAGGGTATATGGCTGGCTATGATTGGGCCTCATTATGTTCAGTTAAAAAAATACTTTTTCTTCACAAGTCAAAAAATAGAAACATTTACTAATGTTTTACTAATGTAAGATTTTCTGAGGACCACATCTACTTACAAATCTAAGGTGACAAAGGTTCATACAAAGTTAATACTCATCCACTTTTATAAAAAATATTTAGGTATTTTAACTGCTGACCAAAACCAAAAACACTGAGCCTAAAATCCATTCTACACGTAAGAAAAACAGCCGTGCACCCTGTTGAAATTCCACAAGATAAAGGTTAAACGACAAAAGAAAAAAAAACTCATCATCATTCAAAGTAACTGTCACAATGTCATGCCCTTGAGAGACAGGGATGATTACTGCATGTGGCCCCCGCATCGTCGGCAGTCGTTTGCTGACAATAGCAGGAACAAAGACCTTGCAGACGGCCGGAGTGGTCTGACGCTCCTTTTCCATTACCGCATGGCAGTGGTCCAATCCCACAAGGCAACGCAAGGGCCATCCACAAAGGCAGGGCTCTGTTTACAATGTAGGAATATGCAGCACAAGAGGATGTGTACAGTAGTTGTGGGGAGCAATTATGGCCGATAGCTTGTGTGTGATTACATCTTGATGTTTTGTCAAAGTGCAGAAAAGTGCAGCGAGTGGATCATGTTGCTCCATTTGGTGCAATCACAGGAGGAGCTGGACCTTGCACACAACAAAGAGATGCCTTTCAACAGGAAAAAAAAAGGAGCAAGGGCCCACAAAGGCTGACACTGAGGCACTAAACTAGATTATGGATAATACGCTGCATTAGATGTGGTACATTTCTGAGGTGCAGTCGTGTCGCTATGGCTTCACAGTACGGGACGTGACCCCATACATTATAAATATTGACAGAAGACAAAAACAGTGAAATAATCCCACTGCCAGGGTGGCCTGGTTTGAGAAACTTTACTCTATCTCAAAAGTTCTGAAGATACTGAACTCCTCTCGGCTCAAACACTGATAATGTGGCGAGTTAATGTGGAGTGTTGAAAATTTAAGAGACTTCTCTCGGAAAAATTACCACTTTTCAATTTTTAAGTTCAACCTCAGGCATACTGCCGCATTACATTTTCTCTCTCTTAATTGACTGTGCGAGACACCCTTTATCCTGACCACATGGGTCCGGTCCACAAAATATTCATTGTATTACAAAGCGATATAAAACATTCATAAACAATCCCCGACTGAACTCAGTGTCTTCGCTGGGGAAGGCTGCTGAGCAGTACTTCATAATGCATACTGATGGATTGGGGTTCTTTGTCTTTGAACTCTTCTAGCAAATCTGACTGAGCATACTAATACAGTTCATTAACATATTTGGTTAAAGGGAGCGCCCATAAAACAGAGTGAGACAGAGTTAGCCCTTACTGTTCCTAAAGTCAAGAAGATTTAGTGTTTCAAAGTGCTATGTGGTATCTCAGAGTGGGTACTACCTTCCATTTAAAAAATGGAGGGCCTTCAGTTTTGGCCAAAACAACTGATCACTATGAGATCATTACCTCCTCATACCATCATTTATCAAAACAACCCCTCGGCCACTTTCGTACAAGGTCTAAACTCTTAAGCAAATAGTGTGACTTGACTTCGAAGACCTGAACAGAATTAAAAGTGGACAGAGCAAAAAAAAAGCAATCAGGCTAGAAAGTCAGTAATAGAGGGGCAAGAGACTGATGTCTGGAGTATTAACTTATTGGGGTCAGACTGGGTAATGTAGTTGAAATCAATGTTGCAATATTAAAAATATATTTTTTTTCATATGAATATATTACAGTGTGGCAAAATTACAAAACTGATTCTTATGAGACGATCTTTATATGTGAAATGGGCGGTCATTTTGTTACTTTTTAACAGCAGTTTGCTCATGTAACTATAAATGGAGGAATCTCTGTCTGTCTGTCTGTCTTTTGATTTTATTGACAACTACTTATCCAATTAACTTCAAACTTCATGGGTGTATTACTGAGGATCCAAGGAAGTGCAGTGTCGACTGTTTTTTTGGGTGAGTGGTTCTTGAGAATTCAAAAATCACTTTCAATATGTTAGTTGACGTGAAGAAAAAGGTACTAACTACACTATGAGGGCAGTGTAGCACCCCTTGCAGTTTACAGTGCGCATACGCCAGGGTTTTCAGAAAGGTGGAAATCAACTGCAATGGCATTTTCTACACTGGTGAACTTGCACTGTACTGGTAAATTATTAATTTGAGTAACAGAATTTTTTGAAATATACATAAGATTCCAGTCACTGACAATGTTGTCTGGATCTATGAGGCTTCCGTTTATTAGAATACTTTTTATCTCCATGCACAGAATATATATGGAAATGTATGAGTACCAGCTAAGTATACACTGATAAAGGTGGAATGGAGACAACATGAACTCATCATAAACAGTGTGTAGTCAGACAGTGTGTAACAGAACCAGAGTACACTGTATTTCACTGCACATACAGTACACTCAGCAGTCTGAGGCTGCGGGTGATTTAGCAGCACATCACAAAGTATGGCTGCATGGGAAAATGTTGTCAGTCACCAGCAGAGAAGTGGTCGAGCATAAAATAAGGTATACAGTTGGCCTTTCACACCAGTAGTTAAGTATATTTTGACATAAGTGCGTCACTGCTTCACTATCAATTCAGGGCTTAAGTCTGGCTCACTTCTGGTTGGTTGGCAGATGTCTGCTTTAATTAGATCTAAATCGTTGTGAAAGGAGTATGATACCATGGGTAACCATGGTAACAATACTTGCTACAGCTGCTAATTTCTAAATGGTGGGAATTGGTGGTTCCCTGTAAATAACATTAAAAAAGTATGGTCCTAGACCTGCTCTATGTGAAAAGTGCCCTTGGAAAACTTGCGTTGTGACATGGCTTGATATAAATAAAACTGACTTGCCTTAAAGGTGCAGCAGGTTTTCATCTCACGGTATTCACGTTAATTTGACTGCTGAAGGGTTTTTGAAGGAGGTTTTCAAATGTTAAATGGGCTACGTTTATATATGCACTTTTATCCCAACAACTCTACAATCTGCCTCTCATTCACCCATTCACACACCAATTGACAGTAACAGTGTCTGGTTCAAGGACATTCATTCCAAACCGCCAATATATAGGCTATACTCATAATAGCTATGGCTAGCTAATAATATATGCACTGATCCTTCGTGACTCCTTCAACTGAGCTCAGAGCTCATGAGAAGATGTAATGATTTCTGTTATTTTTCTCCAGTTTTTCTCGACTTTATTCATCTCTTATCAGTCATGACTTTGAGTCATGGAGCGTCTTGACAGTGAATGTTTTTCTCAAAATTTCAACTTGCATAGTCTTCGCTAAAACACTAAAAACACCTTTTTACACTTTTTAATCTAAACTTGGCTCCCATTTTTGATTTGTAATTACTAAGTTTATCTTAAGTAAGTGTCTTTTTTTGCTCATTCATCCTATGACTGAGAAGCAGGGAGAAAATAAAGGATAATGTACTAAATTCCTGTGGTTGAAAGGTGTTAGATATTGCACCAGTGGGCCTGTACAGGTGGGTTGTGCAGACACTGCAGCAGAACAAGCCTGAGCAGTGTCTGATTAAAGCACCCAGATCAGAAGGTACAGCACTCTGTTAAACACACTGACTGCAGCACCTAGTGTAGCCCCAGAGAGGCAGAGGACAAACCCCCTGCTCCTTTCTGAAGACCCAGCTAACTCGGGCCAGACACCGACACTACAGCAGCCACAGGGCCTTAACTTCAGCGGCTGACACAAGCTGGAGAGCAGCCATTATGCCTCAGGGGAAAAAAAAAAACTCCACCATACCCCCCACCCCCATCGAGGGAGAGCAGCCTCAGTGAGGATAGCAGGGACATTAGCAAGTGTCAAGATGGAGAGCTGATCCGGGCACAGCAGCAAATGGAGTGAGAGGAAAGTGATTCAGGCCGACATGTGATGATGTGCCTGGCAAAGTGTCTCTTTCTGTGCAAGTGATATAAAGACTGGTGTCAAAGTCGCTCATGTCATTTTCTTTAGTCAAGGATTAAGCCAGCAATATGTGGTTGAAATGAATGGACTTTGTGTCCATCATGGCGAGGGAGCTTTCTGATTTGTGTTCTAAACCCGTAAAAATGAACACAACTAATCGTAACTGGCATAATCAGAAGCTGCATGTATTTACTGCTAAGTGAACTCACACTCTACACTAGGCTGATGTACCACTGAGCACCAGTCCAACCATTACCACTGGATAAGTCTATATTTATAATGTTCTGTTCCTCCTCCTTCACAGAAATACACCAGGAGGGACTGCACAGTCAAGGCTTTGTCTTCCGCCTGGATGTGCATTAAGGTAATTAAAAAACCTCAAGGACTGAGCTCACCAGACAGATTATTTCCTGAGTCAGAGAACGGCCTTCAATCTTAACAATGGGATTCTCTGGGATATTGAAAGGCATCTATTTCTTGTCTAATTATTAATCTTAAATAAGAGTATTTCATTGGCAATATCTGTTATTCAACAGATAGAGGGAGGACAGAAATGTCTTCATTTATAATAACAGTGTGGACCCAAGGAAGTGCAATTAGAAATTAGCTTCAGTTACTGTGTTTACCACGATTAGGTAATTATTAGCAAAATCTTGTCAAAGTAGTTCAGATGCTGGTTAATTAAAGTCGAATATTGTGATGAAACCAGTGCAGGTTCTCTGTTGGTTGGTTTTGTGAACTCTGAAATGCATAGGTCACATACTCATACTGGGCATGAATAATGCAGAGATGAAGTCTCTCCATTATGAAAAAGAACTGGTTATCATGAGATGAAGTTAGTTAAAGGTGTATTTTCTGTGTAGATTCTACATATCTACCGTAGCCTGACACAAGTTAAACATCAAACTACTTAGCAGTTTATTCTATTCACTATGTTTACATGTACAAAATATGGATTTTCCCTCATTCTAAAAAAGACAAAATAAATATTACATTAATATTACAGTTTACATGCAGCCATGTAGATATTTTCCAACACAGTCCTGGAAAATTCCATTCAGATCTGAGTCTAGAAAGTTCTCCAAAATGTCAGTCACCTAGCACTGTCTGTGGAGAAACTGTACAGGACTTTTACATCTGGAACCCTATATCTCCCAAATACCTAGCTCCAATTATTTCTGCAGGTATAAAACTGACACGTCCTTCTCTTACTTGGCATGCACAGAGCATATATTGTGGGATTTGTATTTTAAGACACTGTGCTCATTTCAGTCCTTTTCATTAGACAGGGCAGGCTAGAACTCTTCATATTGCTGAGTTGTGATCAGTTCACATCAAACACTCATGCAGCAGCGGGCTTTATTCACTATTCCACTGCCCTTGAAAATTCTATTATAGAAATCCATTTGGTGGACTGAAATGACTTATTCCCTGAAGCCTTTGAACCTCTGCAGAGCTGGTCAGACCAGCAGACGTGTGGCAGTTTCCCACTCAGACATAATGACAAGTGCATGGTGCAAAGTGACAGGTCGACACCTCGCCTCCCTGCAGAGAGGTCACAAGAAAGGTGGTGATGCTTCTCGTCTCTTTGGGCGTCATCAGATGCTGGTTGCTGGACAGACATGCAATCAATAGGGCTTGACAAACGGTGGAGGTGTCAGGGCCGGCTGAAAGACACACCGGCTTGATGATAAGGCTAGGAAAGTGAGATGGCTTGTTTCATTAAGCTTCGACACTATCCATTAAGTATAAAAATATAGCTTCTAATTACACACATTGGATCTGTTACAACTGTTTCCTTTAGGGTTTGGCTTTATTAAAGGGGCTGCAGATTTAAAAGTCCTGGAGCTCCGTGGATAAAACTGCTGCTGTTAAATTTACAGGGTCAAAGTCTGATCTGTGCTGTTTTTATTTGGCAAAACCACTTAAAGGTTATTACTAAGTGTGTCGTGACCATCATTCAGAATACCCACAATGCCTTTCAGAGGTCCAATAAGTTCCATTTACTCAGGCTTTTACTCAAAAGGAATGGTATATGTAACAAGGCACATATTTACCTTCTTCTTTAAATCTTTTAGGTATTCTGGGGAAGGCATTTAATCTAAAATAATATGGTCTGTTGGCTAAATGACTTTCATTTGTTGCACAAAGGGCTAACAAAGTGGAATAGGTTGCCAGATTCATGGCTTCAAGGAAGCAATGAGGTATACGATAATAAAGAGAAAAGTCATGCTAGGTTGAGAAGTAAGGTTGTGCTGCTTTCTCTGACTTAAAGTTTCACTTCTCTGGTTAGGTGTTGTCATTTTTACCTATATACTTTGAGTGGATAAAGAATTTTTGTCATCAGACAATTGAGTCTTCAGTTATAAGAGAAACAAGCTGAGCAAATGTTCACAGTGGCTTGGCTCCCGGCCCCTCTGCATCAACCAGTTTCCATCAATTTTTAACATGAAACTGCTTTATTCAGTGTTTTTTTTTAACCAGATTTAATCACTGGTTTGTTCTGGAGAGGAGGAGACCTCTGTGGATAATTCAGCTCCCGATAAAAAAACTCCTCAACAATTAACACAGAAGGAATCCTAACCGGGAGAAGCCGACTGCAGCGACAGCAATAGCGGGGAAGACACAATGTCACTGAACTCTGTCTTTAATCATTGTTTTAATGAAGAGTCCCCTAGAAAATAGTAGTTGTTGCTAAAAATATTCCACTGCAAATTGTGGTCTGTCCAGTGTGGCGCTGTTTTGTGAATTTACCTAGATAGTTTCTAAGTAAATACATGTGACCTTATTACATCAATAAATTTCCTTTTTACATCTTACTAATACGAAAGAAATTCAACCTCTAACCATCTCATAAAAGCTTTAACATCTGCTGCTCTCAACACCCAGTGTAATATAGGAAAATGATGCTGTTTACTTTTCGTTTAGCAGCAACCGAAGTTTGTTTGAGATAAATAAATAAAGAGCACGATTACAAGAAACCCAAAACTCAAACAAAGAGAAACCCACAAGACAACAAATGACTGGTTATACCAACTGATGAATAATCACTGTTTCTCAGCTTTTGGACACAAAACAAAGTATCTACAAAAAGCAGGACTTAAGATGATTGTATTCACTCTGTTTAGCCTTTAATATCTTAGCAAATGCTTTCATGATTATTCTCATATTAGATTACAGCAGCTGTGGCTCTGACACATGTGGTTAATTTGTTAATGATTTAGACTCTGAAGTCAATTTTTCTTTTGATCTGGCATCGACCAAATGCCTACAAATGTTCATTTTCTCATTGATTGACATGTAGATTTACTATTAAGCACGGCAGCTGTTAAGGTACTGAATGGTTGTCACTCTCAGTATGTAATTCTGAACCTCCAATGCTGTATTTAAATAGTAATATGTGATGTTGTCCAGAATTATCACATACAATATGGTTCCTCAGTAAACAGGTCATATGGGTAAAATGTTTCACTGCACTCTGGTGGCAACAATCTAATTCCAGGAAGCAATCTTGCCACCAACTTCCTAATGTCACTTAAATATTAGTCAGAGAGAAAATGGCAGAGGAAGCAGTGAGTCATGGGTGATATTTCACTCGGGGGACTCTCAGACTGTGAGCGTGGTTATCGAGGCTCGACACCCTCTCACACGCGTCCATATTAGCTTATAATGTGAAACCGAAGCGTTGACACCACGTCACGTTATGTAACTGTGAGCTGACAGGCCTGATTCAAGTGTTCAATTGCTGGACTGCGATTCTAAAAGCTCGGTACAGTGTCATTATACAGGATTAGTCATTTAGAGTATTTTGCAGTCGAGCGGGAGAAGTCACTGCAGCGATCACGAACCTGACACGGGCTCCACTCCACATGCAGCTGTACGGCTGCTGGCCTGAGAAGAGCCACGAAGACTGAAGATTAATGTATGGTATGACACGTTGAAATTAATCAAGGGCAGCAGCAGAGCGATCTGGGTATCTGTTTCTAATCATACAGTGTATTCTTGCCATAAGTGTTTTAAGGATGGAAAATATTTGGTGAGCTCACTCTTTCAGGCAGGGAAGGAATGTAATATTGAGCTTTGTTTTTATATTTCCTGGTCTCTTTTTGATCATTTATGGTTTTTCACCTGTTTGTTTCTTTATTTTATGACTGACTTTAGTTTTAATTTAGTTTCATTTTGTTTTTTAATGCACTCTGGAGTGCATTCTCTGTATGAAATGGTAAACAGACAGCCAGACCATCATTGTAACGTAATGTACTGCAGGTAAGCAGATTTATCATGTGACTGACTGATCACGTAGCTGATCAGTTACTGCCACTTCCACTCTGAGACTGGTCCTTTTCCCTGGTTGTCAAACACTAAATTGCCTCTAAGAACCAGTTTCCTGCACCAGAGACCACTCGCTGGCTGCTGACTTTTAAAGCAGTATGCGGTCTGCTTAGTGAAATGCTGATCATGTGTGCTGGTTAATAATGATGCATTGCAATGGAATGATTCCAGTGGGCAATTTTGTACTTGAATTGCTACTGAGGGAAGAAATGGTGATTATAGGAAAAAGAATAGACAGAAAGATTTCTTGAAAACAAAGTGCAATTCATATTTAGTTACTGTTGGGTGAAATGCAACATATGGCTTATGATCCAGCTTATATTTTATACATGCAAAAGTATAGGGAAAATCATATTACAAGCAAACAAGCACTAAATATGCATAAAAATGAAACACAAAAAGATCAGCACATTGTTACTGTGCCATGAAGTTTTACCCTCAGAGATTTTTACCAAATGTAATTAGAAAACTGAGGGTCTTATAAAACCTCTTAGAACCTAAATTGTGCAACAAGCCTCCTCCACATTTGCAGCTATGCCGTTTTCTTCCAATAAAAAGACCAAAGCCAACAATGTGGTAGACTATCTAACAGGACTTTAAGACTTCCCCTGTCCCTGCCACTCAGCCTCCAGCCCAGTGGATCTGACTGGAAACATACATCTCTCTTTAGGAATACATTCCTGGAATACAGTTTAAGTATTGTGAATGTTTTATTTCCATGACACCAAAGAAAATATGTTGTCTATACTACATATGGTATATAACTAAAGTATTTCCCCTATTCTTCATTCACTGACAGAAGTTGGGATTTTTTTTTGTTAACGTAGTAAAACCTGAGTTGACAGTCACCTGAGAACTGATTTGTGGATCTATTCATCGTATACACACACTGTACACAGTACATTGTGTGGTGAAATGCTTAGTTTCCATCTCCACAGACCGCAGATATAATAAAACAGAAAATAAATTACAGTAGAGGATGACAGAGCTGCGTGAAATCATTTGTTCTGAGCACCAGATGGACGAGGTTAATCATCACAATGATTCTAATGGTGCCAGATACAGTAAGTCATAATGTTACATTATTGGTTTAAATGTACTGTACATCTTGGTTGGATATCAGTTCCTCAGTATCATCCATCTGGATTGATATCATAGGCTCCTCTCTCTGCTTCAACATTTAATTTAACCGTTTAACTCAGTTGTGGTTTTATAAAATGATATTTCATTACGAGTTTATTCAATGCTGACTGGATGTGGTGGTTTCATTACCCAGAAGTCGCCCAAATACAGTTAGAGGTTTTTTTAACAACTGCAACACGACAATTCAGAGGAATATCAGAATCTTTCAACATGAAAATAGTCTGATATTAGCAGATCATATACATGATGTCGATATCCCGGATGAAACAATACTGAGACTGGTATTGATGTTTGCTCAGTGGCAATGACTTTGCTTTATTACTTTGTCTGCTGCTCAAACCGAGCAGGAAACATATTATTTATCCAAGCCGTGTTGTTGTTCTGGAGATTTCTGTTCATCTCTCAGTCTTCTGCCTGCACACACACCCTCGTTGTCATTCTCCACAGCAGGAGCAGGACTTCATGTTAAACCCCTGAAACCAGCAGCACTAGATTGTCAGGCGAGCCTTGTAACATTTACGTGAGATGATAAAAAGCCAGGTCACTTAATTCAACAGAGACAAAAAAAACACAAAGTGAACTCGGGTTGAACGAGTTGATTAACAAAACTCAGTGGCAGAAGCTTTTCCACAGCCAATATGATGACTGCCAACAGGTTTCAGTACAAAGCAACCATGACCTTGTATTAATGAATCTCAGCGTGCCTGCTATTATCATCTTAAAGAGGCCATATTGAAAAGGCGCTACTGATTGTAATGAGGCACTAAGTAAAGACTGAGTGGAGCCCTATCTCATTCACTCTTGGAGGAAACTTAATTCTTTGACTGGGAGCGCAGCAGCACTGTGAGTCAGCCTTATTTTCCTCCTCTGCCTGTGTAATGGAATCAAACTGGGGTGAGATAATGCCTGAGTTGGCAGTCAGGCACGGCGCCCACATCCCTCAGTACAGGAAGTCAGCTGCAGTTGGAGCAGTGCACTCCTGCCATCTGCTGGCTGAGAGAGAAAATGAAGCTCGGTGAAGCGAGCGGACACACGGCAGACTGATGGCTCCTGACCACTTGGCTGTTCGCAAAATGTCAGAAAAGGTCAGGACATCCTCCTGGCTCAGCAGTCAGATTTGCTGTAGTTTCTCTCTGAGGCATTTTTCTCTCATTCAAACACACGCTCACAAATGCACCTGCTGTGTCCAACCACAATCCTGCGCTGCCAAAGGTTAAATGCCTTACTCAAAGGGACATTGGCAGTATTTACTGTGTGCTACTGTGACTGATCCTGCAGTTGTTCAGGGGATTCAAACACTGAGTTCACTTTTCTACCTCTTACAGCTACATGAAATGCATCTGGGATTTAGTATTTTTTTGTTTTCCTCTGTAGTTGCAATTCACATAATAAGATATCAAAAATATAATCAAACACTACCCAGCTGCATTTAAACATTTACAGGCCTCTCACACATTTGCATCAATGATTCAAACTATGAAATATACTTGCTTGCTTTTACAGAGTTTGACTGCAGGACATCCACATGTAATGGAGTATTTTCCACTGCCACTTGTCATTATCACTTCTTTACTTGAAGAAGAAAAATCTCTCAGAACATTTATTCTAATAAAGTATTCATACTACAGCATAAAGACATCAATAACACCTCCATGGCTATGTTTTTCGCCTTCAACAGATTAAGGATGGCAGAATCATCAATAAACTTGACAACATTCTGCTGCAGCAGTCATTAGTATAAAATATTTAAGAGTGAGTAAAGACTTCAACCCTGGAGGAAGCCAGTGGATGACAGATCTGTCAGTGAGCCCACAATGTTCAGATCGAACATGAGATGTGAAGTCGGCATCTCTGAAAGACAGAATAGCACCTGCTCCTCACGGCAGCTATAGCTCAAATGTTTTTTTTTATCTAAAGCTATTAAAACATTCATAAAACATACCACACACTACTCGACCAGAAGATGGCGCTGTTTCAACTGTGGAAACAGAACTTCAATATCTCAGTTTCTGGAGATAATGATGAAAACAGTGAAAGGAACTAATTTCCAATATGTTTATCATCTTTAGTTAAAAACAAAAACAGGAAGTGAAGTCACACAGGGAATAGGGAGAGGGTGATGGAGACAGATGATGCACTGTTATAAACTGCTACCAGTAGAGAAAGTGAAGCCTTCAAAATGATTATTCATTCAAAATAAAGAACTGAGCAAGGGCCCAGAGTGAATTATATTCAGACATCAGTATATAGAGTTTCCTGGCACTGGGCACATTTGACCTTTTTTATACATTTGTTAAGTAGAGAAAATGTAATTTTTTGTGTGTTCCACAATATTTAGTGAAACGACATTTATCTATTTAGTATTTTGTTATGACGATGGTAATATTGTTAACTAGAAATTCAATATGTTCTTCAAGACGACTCCGAACTCAATGGATGTGAAAGATGGAACTGGAGCTCAGCCAATCATGTAAGGATTTCCATACATTTTGGATCATGTCACAAGCTTAAACCAGTCACAGAATGTACATAATATAATATTTGAGTTTTTAATACAGTCTGTGTATATGCTTTAAGCATTTCTTTTCCTTAGGCAAAGGACGGTCCAGTCTAACCTATGCAAAAGGGGATAAGGTAGGAAACACTGACACTCCTTTCCTAAACAATTCAATACTGAGTTTGTCAAATACCATGGTCTGACCTGGGATTTTAACAGTAACACTGAACAACGAAGACTGGAAAGAGCTGCTGACATTAACAGTTCAACACTTTTTTTGCTCAGACTGTGTAAATCTTTAGGACACATACCTTTTTGGTCTGTAAGCTGAGAGCTGGTATTTCCGTTCAGGCTGCAGCAGCTGAACAAGTAGATCTGGAAAACACAAGTACAACACTTGAATAATTAATTAGCTGGCAAATAAATAAAAAAAATAGTAATACAAATTTTTCACTACCAAAACTTTAACAGTGTAGGAGAGCATAACACTGAAAACATACAACACAAAATACATTTATTTTGAAACCATAATTTTCCACTTTCAAAGCTCAAATTCAACCTTTCTGATTGTAGCTTTAATATAATGATTTCTAACTGTAATCTCAGCTCATATATTGTGGAGCTACACAGAGTTTAAATTTATTAAGCCACCTCAAAGAAACGGATGCTCAGGGATGAACACAAAATGACAAAGAAACACAAACACAATCACGACGAGAAGCTAATCAACCACAATGAAACAAAATATGACCACAAAGGACGAGGAACGGACACAGAACTACAAAGACACACAATCCGATGTGCAACAACCACCAAGAGACAAAAGCTGACCATAAATAGATGCAAAAAAGCCAAGACTCTTTCCCAAGCAATACAAACAAGTGGGTGACGTCATGAGTTAACGTTAACACACCTTTGAGAAGCTGGGATGAGAAAATGTTTGCCATTTGTGCCTGAAAAATTAACACGTAAGAAGGAGATTTTATAAGACCCTTTGCACAGACTTCAACTTAACAAGCAGCACTACGTCGGTGACTGTGAAGAAGCTACAGTGGATTTAACACTCAGTCCATCTCTCTCTCTCTCTCTCTCTGCTCTAAAAATCACACACAGCAGAAAGGTCACACATGGCAGTCTGGTTGCATTCTGCAGTTGAGACAGTTATTTCCTCCTGTCATTCTCCTGGGAGCAGTGGGCCCTAAAGCCCTGTGGGAGTGCTCTGCGGCGCTGGGGGCACGTCAGTGGGGTTTGAGGCTGGCTCCAGCAGCCCCCCAGGGGAACCGCTTGATTAATTGAGCTGGCAGATTTATGACGGGGGCTGGCAGCTACTCGACATGTGTGTGTGTGTACCTGTGAGTGTGTGTCTCGATCTTTGTGTATGTCTGCCTCAATGTGCGTCCGAGTGTGTGTGTGCAGGTATGTCTATTCATGTCTGTTCAAAAGTGTATATTTTTGGAAAGGTGTGTGTTGGTATCTGGGTGTTTATGTGGGTTTATTCATGCCTCTAAATGCCTGAATTATACATGAGTGTGTGTCTCTGTTTATGGATTTGTCTCTGTCCTTTAATGTCAGTCTCTGTGTGTCTGCATATCAGACGTAGGGGTGTGTGTGTGTGTGTGTTTGGAAAGAGGCTCTCTCTCTTTTTGCCTCTACATAATTACAACTTCCAAGCCTCGGAGCGGCATGGGGTAACCTGGATGTCAGGGCAGGCCAGACCCTCAGCATTCCCACCGGGGTGAGTCTGGGGTCTGTTGTCCAGTCAAAACTCAACATAGCCGCCTGCAGGATTGATGTGCAGTAAGTTGGATAGTCTGCAGCCAAAACATCATCAGGACCTCTCTTTGACTTCACATTCTTCACCCAGCAGACAGTAGGTGGGTTCTCCTCAAATGAATGTGGATTAAAAACGTGATGCTGTGCTAACGTGGTCAGGCACCATGAGCAGGACACACTGCATCTGATGATTTCTTAAAAATATCAAATCACCTGTTTGATTGATTTGATATTAACACAACATACATGAACACATTTCAATGTAACTATATCCAAAATAAGCCAAAATAACTAACAATATGACCAACAGGCTGATCCTGGTGTCTAAGCCTGTCATGCTTCTAGCCACATTTTGGCTGCCACTAGGAAACCATTTTACCCACTTGGGACAAAGCCAAAGTAATCTGCGGTCAGATAATATAACCAACAAGTGTTTGTGGTATTAGCGCACGCTTGTGAAACTATATGATGAGGGTTGTTTTATCACATTTGGCGCAAGCAATGTGTTTCAGCAGTTAATCAGCACCTAGCATAGTCGTGCTATTCCCAAACCTGCAGTACACGTTTCTCACAAAAACAATCAATCCTAACAACGATGGTCTTGACACAAGTGATGTTATCTTGAAAAGAGCTTGATGGAAGTGAGGGGACGTAACCTCACCCCTACAGTCAGATTTTACTGGAAAACATTCGATAAAAAGACCTGCAGTCTCCAAACCATATATTTCTTAATAAGAAATACGACCCACAGGTTTGCTCATTGTGACGGAGACTTTCTGTTATTTTAAATATAGAAAACAACTCTAACTACCTGAACCAAACTCCAGGAGAGTTGGTAGCTCTTAAAATGTATGATACTATAATACAAAATGTTGTGTTTTTGTGTGTGTATTTCATCAAATCTATTCTCAACTGCAACAACGTTAAGTCAAAGCTTCAGCTCCACTGGAAAGAGGAGGTTGGGGCACTGTGAGGTGGGGGTTAGGGGGGTGACTGAGCACACACACGCACACACATCTACACACACACAAATACACAGAGCCCTTGGAGAAATTCCTCAGATTTTTGTTGGGATTTCTGAGAGTGATAACTACTACTAGAGAGCATAGCTGAACAGTGCGGTGCACAGAAGAATGCTAAACTGTGGAGCTGTAGTGTTAACAGAATTACAGATTTGAGACTTTTTTTGGCACGGTCTCATGGTCCATAAAACATAAGTTGTCTCAACTATGTCTGGTGTGCTGCTGATGAAAAAGCTATACATTCAGAGCTGGACAGGAACTGGAAGACGTTCATTCCAAGACACTCACTCCAAGGCCTTTTTGGGGAAAAAGCTGTCCCTGAAATTCACCGAACAGGAGTCCATCTTCAGTAGCAGCCACTTAGTCAGCATCTTAAGATGGCTCATAACTTTAATACTCCTCTGCAGTGTGCTTGACATGAATGCCAGATATTATTTTGTAAGCGTTTGTGAGTGATTCAGTTAAAAATGAAATCCCTATATGGAAATTTACACCCTCTCCCCAGTAAAGTCATGCAAGTGTCCGGAACGAACCCATAACACCACACTCTGTGCACAAATTCCACATCATAAATTTTAAGTGCAGTATGTAAAACATTTAATTTCCTGTCCTTCGTCTTCGGACCCCGAACTTAAAGGCAAACACACTTCAAATCTCCTGTAATCTGAGGTTATCTTTCACTCCGGTTTGACAGGAGCGGTAAGTTATCCCAAACCTTGCACCCATTTACAACAACAGTCGTTCCTAAGCTATCTTTTGATTTCTGATTGATTCTTGATTAGTCAAATCTGTAAAAGCTATTTCTTGTATATCTTTGAAAGGAGGTATTAATCTGTCATGAACATGAACCCTGTCGCCTCCAAGTTCCCATTAAACACAGAGCACACAGCATACTACACAAGGCAGCACTCAATAATCTGAAATACTACAATTTGGCCAGAGTTTTATGACAAAAATAAGATTTAAGATAAATAAAAAGCAGCCTTGGAATAAAGAAAACTATGAAGAAATGTTTATGTTTTCCATCAGCCATTAAAGACTGAACTGCATGCAGCATGCGTCTTAGAAAACACACCTTGTATCCTCCTGATGAGCAAAACTGTAACTTCTGACACTCAAAAATTCAGAATAATCATTATTCAGAGGTTGATTTAGTTTCTTGAGCAGTTGCACCAGTAATGTTAACATAACAGGTTCTTGAAGGCAAAAAAACAAAAACAATTATGGACTAAATTCATCCACAGTTCCACTGAGAAGAAGGACAAACAGCCAGAACAAACAATAACTACATGCAGGACAGCAGGTCAACATTTATAAGAAGGTAAGTTACTTAACATTACAAAAGGCTGTGGTTGTGGGTGTAATCTTCACAACATTAGTTTATAATGCAGCACCGGCCTTGGTTGATACTGAGCTTTAGTGATAAAATAAAAACTTTCTCATTTGTTGGTGATTCAGAATGAATTTCAAATCTTCATAGAGTTGCTGTGAGTAAAGTCTGTATTTCAGATGGTCTAAATAATGTTTTAAAGGATTTTCCAAACCAAGCATGTATCAGTGAGTCTCGACCATCTTTACTCTGCAAACTTTTCAGTATATCACAGACAGACATCAGTCAAACTGTCCCCTGAAATCCACTGATTTTCTCTGCTGAACCTGCAAACTCAGAGAACACCAGCAGAGGCCAGTATGGTGACAGTAAACACAAATACAGGGTCAAGCACATGTGCTCACTGATACACGTGATCAGCATTTGTATCTCACATTGTCTGGTAGAGTGAGAGTCAACACTCTTACAAATGAACTTTGGAGAAAATTGTGGCGTATTGTAGAGTATTGCAGTCTGATTTATCTCAGTTACAAAATGTAAACACACTCCTGAAAAACATTTGTGCTTTTAGAGAAATTGGAAACACAAAGGTTTACACCATGTCTCATTCAGTGTAATGAAATAAATATGCTTCATCAGCTTCTGAGCTGAATCTTCAGTGACCTCCTCTTGGCAAAGTTTTACCACTCTGTCTGACACATGAGAGAAATCTGGGAGCGTAATGCAGAAAAGGCCCCTGTACCTTAGAGCATTGTTCTTTTCAACCTTGACATCAAAGTGCGGAGCTTCGACAGGAGATGCGTTTTCCTTCCTTCAGCTGTGTTATCGTTTATGATCGATATCAAACAGACACACCGCATAAATCAAACACAAGCAGCCCCAAATCTCTTTCAAGTACCAACAATCTCCACCGTTCTAAAACAATACACAGACTGTGGCTGTCTGTCTGTTTGCCAAGAGCAAGGAAGTCAGGAAGTATTGGCCAAACATACCCGTTCTGTAAATAGATAGGGCTTAATGCCGGGCACACACACACTCACACACATAATACAGACACAAAACACAACCAGCTGCACACACACACACACACACACATACAGATGGAGTCACTTGTGTCCACATGCACAGACAGGCAGCACATTTTCCCCCCAGAAAGATTCACACAAACACAAATGAGCTCGTTGCTGCACGCAAATGTGTGGCTATTCACTCATATTCACACAGAAACTGAAAAAACATTTGAGGCAAACAGACAGGCTGACACTCTATCCCAGTGTTTAACATCATTAAGTCAGTTCACACAGGAGGGACGGCTGAAGGGCCCTCTAATGGTGTTTTTATCAAACTACAAGCAGCAGGGAAACAAGCTGAGAGCGGGACGCTTTCTGAGGCCTCAGCAGTCTCACTCTCTAACATAAAAACACTTTTGTATTTGTAAGTTGTAAGAGTTATGTATAAGAATTTGTACATATCTGTAGGAATTTTGGCATTTTGCTGCATCTAATCAAGAACTGTAAGTGATTCGATATATATGACTTATTGTTGACTTAACTTTAATCGTTTTATGTGAAGAAACAAAGAAAGAAAGAAACAACAAAGTAACAGGTGCAGCACATACTGTACAGTAGTGAGAGCAAGGTTAGACTACGACAACTGAGAAAACTCCATCTACTGAGGAAAACTGTGAGATGTGGCTGAAAGGTTTGAAAAAAGCCAGTAAGTACACCTTGAGTGAATTTTTTTGTCATTAGTTTGCCCTTTCAAACATGACAAAAATACATGGAGTATACAAGGTAAACAACAACAAGGTAAACATAGAGTTAAAAGTATTTAAGAAGAGCTTCTGAAAAAGCATTTGTTTGACCAAAATGTGATTTTACAATGTTGGAAAACAAACATCTTCTGCAGAGAATAACTGTTGAACTTCTTTAAACTACTTCACTTGACTGCTGACATCTTATTGTCTGAAAACAGCAGGTAACTATAGTTTTAAATCTCCAAATCTTTTACAAAGGAGTCAGGTAATGGGGTTTTCCTGATCATTTCTTTTAATCACTACTGAAGTGGTCGTACCACTTTGTAAACCTACTCAGGTAAACTTATGTAAAAGTACTTTGTCATAAGGGCCTAAAAGTCAGGATACCGACCATGGATGTTGTCCCATGTTACTCATGTCTCTCCTACAAAGACACAAAAGACCCAAAATACATTACACTTACACACAAACAAAACAAAAAATAAGCGCAGTCCCTTAAATGAACCTAAACCTGCAGCTTATACCACAGGAACGGTATGATGGAAAATATTAAAGGTTTTCAAACTTTGACCTTTTAAAACCAGTGACTGACCCATGCCTAATCACACTAGCTAAAACGAATACAGTCTAATACATCAGCCCTGCAGTAACTCCTACCTACATTAAGGTTATAACGTTCAGTTTGTGTAGTTTCTAAGCTAGCTGCAGATATGTGTACCTAAGTAAATGTACTTCTGGCTGATGTGTTGCCAATGCTATTAATACACAGAAATTAGTCATTTCAGGTGACGCCCTTCTCTCTCAATGTATAGACAGAAGACTTTTGAAGTGACACCTCTCGTCCGCTTTTTCTCTTACAGGATGAGAGGAAACACACTGTGTCCTCCTCAGTATTTCCAGTGTGGTGTGTTCTTTCCTCGTATTGTGAGCTCCCACTCCAGCGGCCTGCTGGTGGAACGCTCCCGGGTTGTTCCCCGCAAAAAGGAAATAGCATTTCCTCAGGACATCTCTCCAGATCTTTTCAAGGACATAGCAGTGGAGGGGATTGTTTTGTTTTATGGAGTTCTCGGAGATAACCGAAAATTGTCTGTTTTGTTTATCTCCACTTCCCCGCACTGTTTGGTCACAAAGCTCCTCCAACACACTGCCTGAGGCAACCGCCGTCCCCTACCGCCGGGACTGTTTGTTTTTTGAACCGCTATCTTTTGTTGGTTGTGGATTTTGTTTTTCAGACAGTGCTCAGAAGGGAAATTTGTTCAGTTTGTATCTACAAAAGTGTGTTTGAGAGAGTCAGCTCTTATCTCCACGGTTCTCCTGAGGGCAGGAAGTGACTGGCTGAGAGGAAAAGCTACTGCTAATGTAATCTAATAGACATCCAAAAAAAAGTGCAGGAGGTTGTGAATTCTTCAGAAGAGATGGAATCTGGAGGAAGTGCAGGTTAACCCTTCAACGTGTCAGGAACACAGACTAAGACTAAGACACAGACTAAGGTCAAAACCTGCATCCTACTTACTTGAAATTTAAAAATTGTTTCTCTCATTCACTCAAGCATCCTTTACAATGCTCGTCAAGGATCCTAGTGACATGTTTGCATGCTTTATCTAATTTCTGTTGAGTTCAAAAGTTTGCTCTGTGATTGTGTAGCGTTCAAATGACAATCACCTGATGAACCATGGCCTTCTTTATGGAAGAAGTTACTGAATTCATATTACACTTTTGGGAATATCCATTTGTTGCGGTTTGTTTTGCAGGTGGATCTTGGCCTCTACAGCTCTACAGCCGCAATATTAGGCAGGTAGTTGATCAGTCGATCAACACAAAAAATATTGGCAAGTATTTTGATAATGGTCTGCTGAATGCTGATGATTTCCTGTTACCTTGCTGTTGTTCCACCTGTCCTGATTTGTATTCCAGCATGAAAAATATGCAGTTTACAATGAAAATGGTTCATGTTTTTAATTCAGTGGATCTTTGAATTTGGACAGGGACTATTTCTGTAAGCCTGTTAGCCCACAAAACAATGTCTTCAGATAATGTTATGCTACCTCTGGGATTTGACTGTAATGCTAAGGCAGTAGCTAGGTAGTCTATCCATTCCTTTCATGTTTATGTGTTTGCTATGGCAAGACAAATCAAATCATACAATCTTCCACTAACTTTTCCTTTTACTAGTTCAACTCTAAAGCATGACAGAGCTGTCGCGCCTGGTAAATGACAAATGCTAGGCTGTGACTGGCCAGTTGTTCAAGGTACGAGCAAGTCCAACATAGCAAGGAAAACAAGAAAGCTCAAACCGTCAAAATGGGAAAACAACAAAAAGATCCTCTAACCCTAACTTTATGGAGCTGTGATACTAAATTGCTAGAGCAGTCCTTTAGGATAAAACAACCACAGCCCTGTTGCTGCAATACAGTAAAAGTTATACCAGAAGACTTAATCAGCAGTAGCTCTGGCCAGTTATATGACTGTTCAGACAAGTTCACCTCCACCTGCCCCACACTCCTCAGTGTATTGCTGGCTGTTTCTATCAAACAGAGGTGAGTTTGTGCCGCCTGAAAGCCGCCCTTTGGCCGCCTTAGATTGATAGTGACAGCTCTAATCCAGTGTCAATCCCCGCCGGTCCACTGCTAACCCCACCATCAACCCCTCAACTACACCAACATCAGCATCCTGCTCCGATTATGCCACGGCTCCCCTTCATATTTAAGCCTCTTAATCACGCTCATTTTTTTTTCCTCTCAGCAACCTCTTTTATTCTCTCTTCTTCTTCTTCTGTGTCTCTCTTATTGGATCGCTATCCTCCCCTCACAACCCACTTCAGTTGTGTACATGTTTGTATTCAAAACAGGCAGGAAATGTCTCAGTCTGAAGCTGGAAGTGATTTGTCGAGGCCCCGGTTTGGATCCAGAGGGCTGCAGGAGCAAATTCCTCTGCTGCTGTGCTGCTTTTCAAACAATGAAATCAGCGAAGATTAAACTGTAAGGGAATCACAACTGAGTCTCTGTAATTTCTTGATGTGTTTGTGTTTTTGCGCATGCAAGTTTGTACACGTTACTATTCCCATGTAGACCTGTCTGGGATCCATCAATTCACACTCATTATACATAGGCGGTGAAATATTATATTACACATATCGCATCTTCAGTTTAACATCGAAAATTTCTGGAGGCTGAACATTCTTCTGCTCTGCCCTGGAGGTTTGCAGTTTGTGACAACTGGAACTCAATTTTTTTGCGAAAGGAAACTCACCACAGAGACAAGTGTTTGTTTGAGAGGCATGGCACTGACACAGAAAAAAAAAAGTTGTTTGTCTAACCACAATTTCTATTCAACCACAATGGCAATTATGCCAATTTGTTACATGACTAGAAGCACCAATGCGGGGGATTTCCTACATCTCTGCTCACAAATGATTACACTATGAGTCACTACAATACAGTATATTTAAACAACACAGAGGAGGCTGCCTTGAGTGTTTGGCGCTGCTGGTGTGCAACTGAATATCCTTCGCTGTTGTGTAGGTTTTTTTCATTCAGGCCTCTTTCTTTGGCTTTCCATTAAGTATAGAACTGGCTTTAAACCTGAATATGTGTAATATGGAAAAGAGTCATTTCTAGTGATTAACCAGCAGGCAATTATTAACAATCTCTGTCCAGTTTGCACTTTTACAGTTATAGCTCTCATCTTCTTTCTAGCTGTTTCCAGAGAAGACTGTTTAAACACCTTTACAGACAAAGTTAGTGATCCCAAGTGGCAAAAATTATATTAAATATTGTTTTAAGGTTTTTATGTTCAGCTAATACTCTGCTGTTCTTTGTGACCCCATGAGAACTTTTTTAAATAATTATTTTTATATTAAATTGGAAAACTGGTTTTACACTAGCCTTATTTTCTTTATGTAAACAGTTCAGTAAAGTATACAGTAATGAAGTAATAAAGTACTACTAAAAGAGGCTAATTGTAAAGTTGTAATTACAAAATACACACAGCAGTGAAAGCCAGTGCTTTTAAATGGCCTGTTAGCTTTAGCACTGTTAGCATACAGATTCTCCATCTCCAGCTGGCTATCAGGCATTTTCTCCAAACCATTAAAACAACATTTGGGTTGGTCGCAGCCAGAAACTAAGCAGCTAATCTTAAATAACAAAAAAAAAATGAGGGGGTTCCATTATTCACTAAAAGCCAAAGAGGATATTTCCGTCAATACATCCACTCTGGCCATGAGGGACTGTTACAGATTTTCTCAGTTGTCACAGGCGAATATGTTAAAGCCGTTATGTTTTGAAAAATCGTTTTGGCAGTTTTTTTGCTAATGTATTTGGCCGTCGGAAAAGGAGCATCTGGGAAATTACAAACCAGTATGAGATCACCGCGCTCTCGCTACATATCTTTGTCAGACATCCAGCATTCAACATATGGCTTTTGTAAGCACACTTAAAACAATACTTTGCCAAAGTAAAATTGAGTTGTGCAGACATTCCCACATATAGGATATACCCTTACTGCAGTTTGTTTTATTTGAACTTAACTTAACCAAGGATGTTGACCACTTAACCAACACTTTCATGTCACAGAGTTGTCACAGGTCACAGAGAATATACAGAAATTCACTACTCATAGTTTCATGTTCCGGCTGTGTGAGGGTGGAAGGTGAACTTAATATTTCTTGGAAAATATCAGCAACAGTGATGAGCAATACTGAAAAACAGTGCTGAAAAACTAATTCAGTGATAGCGAACAATACTTAGACCAAATATATTGTAAAAATTAATTTGTACAGTGACAGGGAAACTGACACAAGTATAGACCGGCTATCACACAAGGAAGAAGCAAATATCACCAAAGCTCAACAGGCAACAGACCTGTCTCCTAGAAATTATATTTCTATATAACTACATACATTTTGTAGGAAATGTAATCAGCTCAAATATGTTTATTAACAGCCGATAAATCACTAAGAGGTAGTTGGGGTCTTCATGATTTATAATGTGATATATGATTATATTTGTAAAATTGTTTGGTGTTTTGGAGGAATAACCAAGCAGGACATCAAATTTATACCAACAAATGTCTACTACTACTGACTGAATAAGCTTCCACTAAACACAAGGCATGTACTTTAGGATGTGATACCACAATGAACAGACATATATGCAAACAAAGATGCAGTAAAGCTGCACCTGAGTCAGCTATTTTGCTTTAATTCCATGAATGAGAACAGCTACTAATAACTTCTGCTGCTGGCTGATCATAAAGCAGGTGTGTGAGGTCTGTGTGCGTCTTTGAATGTAGCGGCTGGCTAATCAAGTTGAGAGGGACTGAACTTTATTGTCCACTGGTCAGAAGGACAAGACTTTGTGCAGCCAAAAGCCTCTTGGCCCCGCGTATCCCGGCCCAAAGGCTGAAGAATCCTGGGAGTTCCGCTGTGATCTGGAATCATTGTCGCGGTTCAAAGTGGGTGCCGAAGCCAAACCTTAAACAAGGACTTAAAAGGACAGCGGGGGGTGAGGCTGTTGGGTGGCTGTCATGGTCATTATCCTGGTGGCTCTGAAACCCCTCCTCCCCCCTCGTCGCTCCCCAAAACACACACACATGAACCAACCCCTCAAACACATACACACATCTGCAGCTAGCCCACCCAGTCCTCCCCATGCCCTCAGCTTTTTTGAAGTTGAATTTAGAAACCTCCCCAACACACACAAACGTGTGTATCATGCCAACTTTGTAGCGTAGAGGGATCTATTTGTGGAGAAAGAAATGAAGAAGAAAAAAAACTGGCGAAGGATGGCGAGAGCAAGGTGGTGGATTAAAAGGAAGCTCTTTTATTCAAGAAATCCTTGATCCCCCCACCACCCCCCTCCCGCTGAGAGTGATACTTCATGAAACACACAGACAATGGCTCAGTGGAAGAAGTCACCCTTAATTCTCCTTTTGATCACCCAGAAGCCTTTGTGTCCCTGGGCTCTTTACACATTCTTTCCTTTTTGTGCCAATGCTCTAAGTTGGGAATGATTAGTGTCTGTGGATAAATCCCCTTATTTCATTCTCCTTCTTCGGGGATGCTGCTTCTCGGGCAGTCGGCTTACCATAATGCCGAGGTACCTCGCAATTAATCCGAGTTACTTTTGATGGTGCATGCCCACAGCTTTCCCTCTTTTATCAATCAATGATCATTTGTCAGCTTGTTTAATCTAATTACTTGAACTTGAGATTTTGAGAAATAAAAAAAGATCAGTTTCAAGATGATACATTTCTCTTTGGGAGGAGCGATTCATTAATCGTGCAACTTGTCATACATCAGTGATTAGGTAGATTTTCATCATTTTAATTTCATACCAATCAACAGACAGGAGCAACATCAGGCTACATGAGCTGTCACTGACTGTTGCTTTCAGCTCTTTCCTTTTATTTCTGTAAATTTATTGAATCAGATCTTTTTCATCTGCAAAACACATGGAACTGGTCGTCCATGCTTCTGTTACATCAGGCTTGAAATGCACACTAGTTATGTTCCTTCCTAAATCAGTATCCAATCATCAGGCTGTTCACACTACTACAACTAAACTCTTCGTAAGATCTAACAGGAGATTGTCTCACTCTCTCAAGATAAAACTCAAGACAACTTCAGAGGCAGCACAATGGCGATGGCAATGGTTGAAAACTTGCCTGTATCCTCAGGGTTTATGAATCAACGTCATTAAAGTACAGAGACACAAGAGACTGGAGGGAAACAACAGAAAGAGTTGGAGTCTCTGGTGAATTCTGAGTCGGTCAGAGGTTGAGCCTAACGCTAACACACAGGCCCACATCCACAAACATGGTTAGTGCATTGATTTGGGTCAAATGAACACTGTCGTGCGTCATATTTGTGAAAATGACACAAGGCAAAAATTTGCTTCGTCTCGGAAAAATCAGCCTCACACTGAAATTAGCACAACTTGATAACAAGTACAAAATACTTAATGGAGTTACATGCTAAAATGAGAAATATGTTAAAACTCTTCTAATGTAAGGAAGAAGAAGATTGATATGGTCAAAAAATATGATTTATTATGCTAGAATTATGACATTCTGGGTCATAAGATTGACTTTGTAATTGTTTTTTTAATTTCCACAGTACATGCATTTACATCTATTTTTTTTTTCATTTCCTGACAGAACAGGGTTTCTATATAGTTTCCAATCAAGACCCCTAGAGATCCATACATTTATCATTTTGTCTGGTTTGACTTTCTGATTTTTTAACCCTGCTGTATTGATAAAGTTATACTAATTGCTTCCTCTCAAAAATTTCCCTTTAGGTGTTCATTGCTCTCAGAATCTTGCAGGTATTGTTATTGTCTGCGATGCCTTGGAAGATGATACACATCCACCATATCCAGCTCTTCTCAGCAGATTGTGAGGGCGGAAGCAGGTGGCTGTTGTGCGCAGAAGGAAATCAGGCTGCAGATCTTTGCACGCACAAGAAACTGAGCAGCAAATCAGCATATTGTTCACTATCACTGTGTCGACCCCTATGCTCTAAAGATAGCCCATCACAAAGAGCAGGAGAAGAGTGCGTGAACATGAATGGGTTTACACGCACATACCAACATACGCGCGCACCTGTGCCATGCTGCAACTGCGTGTGGTGGATTTTCGAGGAGGAACGTGTTTGCTTCAGACCACTTTAACCACTTCCTCCTTTATCTGCGACAGCTCCTCGGTGAGGTCGAGATAACAGCCAGGCTCTGATGCTTTGATGCTTTTCCCCCTCTGACAGCGCTAAACAAGGGGGAAACCCACATGTTGTGCCCCCGAGCCTTCCGTCTCCGAACTTATCTTCAGCCGTGTGATGTGGGACCATCACTGAGATCAAATCATTAATTACCATCCTTTTGTTCACGGTGTATGGTTGTAGAATTTATACACTGTGGTTCAGTTAGAAAGAGACGCCTCTATAGCGTTGATAAGCATTTTGCAGCTATGCACCAGGGGAAGCACAGACGCACAAATACCAATCATGTGATATCACGGCACACATTTGGCTTTTATCAAAACCTCTAAGTGAAGTGAATATCCTTCACTTTGTTTGGATCTCATCACTTGGCTCTTGCATAATGCACATAGAAAGTTCATGGGACACATATATACATGCCAAAGCCTGTCCAGACCTGCGGGGTGTTACTCTGAATGCTATCAAGTTCGTGTCCAAAATGCCACCTACAGGAAAAAAAAAACTCTGAAAGGTGCTCACTCTACGGCCCCCCGGTTGAAAAGATGAACTAATCCCTTCCTATAATTAAAGGATGAGAAAACATCAAAGTAAAGGTGCTGTAGTCAGAAAAGGATATCCATTAACTGCAAGACTTAACACCCCACTCACAAAAAACTAAAGTTAAAATATAAAACCATCCTTTTCTGTGAATTGTGAACTTCTTGTGTTCTGAAAAATAACAAAGTTTATTTTTAGATGAATTCTATTCAATATTCACTAAAACTGTATGGTATTTAAATATTTATCTTATTACCATTTAATAATTTTAAAATTAATTTAATGTTTACATTTTTTAAGGTTTTTAATTATATCATAGTATGTTATTGAAAAATGATGCTAAAAGTCCTGAAAGACTAAAAGACTCTATTACAACATTACATTAATTTTCCTACTTGAGTACAAGATTTAACAGAAAAATACTAAGTAGTCATTATGCAAAAGATATTCATGGATAGCCACAGGGCTAACTGCTAACATGCTAGCTACCAAGAGCACACTTCCATTATGTCAGTCACTGTAGCTTGTTAGCTTGTTAACAGACTCAAAAATATAATTCAGCTTCAGCTGTTTTTCTTATGTAAAATTCTAAACAATATTTTCTAATTACATGCTTATTTTTTGGAGATAGCCAGGCTAGCAGTTTCCACCTGCTTCCAGTGTTTTTGCTAAGCTAAGCTATTGGTCTAGCTTCATATTTAGAGCACAGACGAGAGTGGTGTTGATATTCTTATCTATAGCCATGTCCCTATTACAGCAAGAAAAATAAGAGGCTTTTGATGAACAGCTGTATTTACGCTACCAGACTAAATTACTCTTTCAAAGATCTACAGGCTAAAATATGACATTTGTTATCAGTAATTAGATCACTAAACTGATTCAAACACTGTTTTTGCTTCAAACCTTGTAAGTGAATCTGAAATCTGGTATTTTGCAGAGCAAACATTTTCAGTTTGGTCTCAGTATGATCATGATTTGTGCTCACAAAGGTCACTTGGGTCAACAAATTTTACTTTTTGTCTACCATAACAGGAGGTGCACTCATTAGGTGTTATTTCATGATAGTGTGAATACAGCATACCCCATGGTAAAATCCCAAAATGTCAAACTATTCCTACAAAGTAAAATTTCCACTTGATGACCCAAAGCTAAATTCATGCCATCGTAGAGCCCTTTCCTACTTCATAAACTCCTGTCAGTCAAATCCTTAGTACATACAGTAGGATAGTATATGGACTTAAAGACAGACAGAAGCAGTGTGATGTAAAATAAACATTTCAAACCAGAGTGAGAGAGGGAGACAGGCAGTCAGAGAGACAGACAGAGTGAGAGCAGCTGGGAGGCTGGGTGGGACAGCTGTGTTCTTCCGGAATGTTCTGTTATTTCCAGATCAGGAGTTTTCTTTTGACCTAAACCAAACTCTGTGCTTTCACAGAGAGCTGCCTGCAGGCACTTCTACCTCCACAGCAGGCTTTGGTGTGCGCCTGCCGTCCCCTGACCCCTTTATAGTCTCGCAATATTGGTTTAGGAACAAAAGCGGCTGGTTAATTCAATAGAGCACCTTTCCCAATAAACTGGCTGGGCGCTCTTGCTGTGTGTGGCAGGCTGCGCCGCATGTAGCTGTTTTCATTGTGTCACCACCGCTGAAGATAAATGAGAAGTTCCCAGATGGAGAGGGAAGGAGACTGCACGTGAATGTAGGAAATATTACACTCAGAGGGAGGCAGTGAGGACTTCAACGACAAGTGTCCCACAAATAGTGTTTACTCTGGATTTAGCCTATAACTTCTTTGATTTGATGTGTTACTGTGTGTAAATGAAAAGGGATGTGTCTTCACTGAGACACAGAGCACAGTTTAAACTGGCATTTTTGACAACTTTAAATATCTGTGATCTTGGAAACAAATTTTTCTTCTTCCCTGTCTTTGCAATTGAGAGGAAAACTTGCATTTTCTAATAATTGCAGGGAGAAGATAAAAAGAAGGTTTTGATAGAGAGAACAGGTTTTTCAGTGAGTCTGTGTCTGCATGTGTGCCTCAAAGTCTTTGTGTATACAGTATGTATGATCCATGTGTGTTTGCATAGTGAATGTGTGTATGATTTGGTGTCACTGAGGTCATCAGCAGTGCGACAGTGCTGGGACACTGGCGACAGGCTGGTGAAAGCTGCTCCTCTGTGTTTCACTGAACTGTCAACAGCAGTTAGTTACTGGAGCTGTTGACCTGCTCTTTTCACTCTTCATCGTGGATGCTGCAGTTTAATCACACGGTTTCTGCTCTGCACAGTCTCCTCCGCTCATTTAATACACACACTGCAACATGGTGGATGGCTTGCTCTATTGTCAGTGATTGTGAGTGGTGCCAAAGACCCTTTTGAAACCCGATGCAACAGTGCACAACAAAGGACATCCACCCTGATCAGAAGGAAAAGCAGAATGTTTTAAAAGACCAGGGTTCAGCTTTGAACACACTTAGTCCCCCTGAAGTTTCCCTGGTCACTAAGCGCAGTGTGAACATGAGATTCTTACTCAGAAATGATTATCAAACGGACAATAAATCACCTGTTTATTTCTGGCTGCTAGCGGTAGCATTAGCCCTAAAAATAAAGATCCATGAAGTCACTCTCCCTCTTCACCTTCTCTGCCTTCTCCGACAACAGGGCTCTTTTTCTGTATCTGGGTAGAGTTTCCACAGTTTCACCCATTGATCCACTGACCGCCATCTCCATTACCTGAGAGCTGCCGACAGCTTCCAGGGAAAACAGAAGCCCTGTCCTCTTTCAGCTTTGGTTGCACAGTGGCAGGTGCTCTTCATTTGTACCGTCAATCAAGCCTTGACATCGTTCAATCAACGTTTACTTCAAACTGATGAAGCCTTGTTGCATCCCATTAGGACATGTCTTGGTAAAATAAAGGTTTATAAAGGACATTTCACCGTATACACTAAAGACAGAAGTCAGTTAACGACATGCATTGGTATGTTAATATTATAACACTGTTGTACCTAATGTTTTATTTAATCTCTTATATTGAATATTATTTATGATGCACATTAAGTTTAAGTGTGTGCGGGGGACGCAGGTATCTCCTCTCGGGCCTTCACTTCCCTTCCTCTGCTAAACTTGCTACATTGCTTCAAGGTAACACATGTCATCAGTGGGAGCCAGTTTGACAGGCCCTGACACTCGCAACACTTTGAGGATCAAGATGACAGTTTCCCAACGAGAGCTTTTTTTACTGGCATGGGGAGCAAAAACATGAAAAAGAAAAAAAAAAACTGCCGGCTGTCAGACGTTGTAAATGGTGATTTTGTTTCACTTCCCTCAGTTTTTTTTTTTTTTTTCTCAGAATCAAAGCCTTATTGAACCCTGTCCAAAACCAGCATGTTTGGCCCTGCCATGAGGAAAGACAGCCATGTTATTTATTTCTTAGCTAGAGGTTGTACTTAGGGAGGTGTTGATAGTGCTTCACATGCCACATTGTGGCTTCTCTGCAGCGACTGGCTCCACTGTTGTGCACTATGATCGGCCTCTGTTGCGGGCAGGGTTAATTAATGCAGTTGGAATGTAACGAGTGTTGCTTGTCAGCCAAGCACATGCCCGCTGGCATTTTATCAGCTTGTCACATTAATGAAATACGGTGCATGTCGAGATTGCTCAATTTCCACTTCAACTTTTAAACTTTGTCTGGCTCCAACTAATGATGTAAGAGTTAAATCGAGCATTTAAGTCATTGAGAGGCTGCAACAAAAAACCACCAACACACTCTGATACTGTTTTGAAGTTTGCTGAATGCATGCACATATAAGGTTAAGAACAGCTATTGCTCGTGAGGCAGGGATTAACACTACATTTGTCTTACAAAATCTTTCTGTGTGGATACTAATTTGCTGTCATGCTTTGGAAACTGTGATGAAGTCATGCTGTATGAATGATTAAATGACAGGTTTGAGAACGACATTAGAGAACTTTCTGATGTAACCATAATGTGTCACTAAAACCTTCTATTTAGTTTCATATGTAAGTCAAAATAAAGTGATGAGTGGCTCTATAGATACTCATTTCTAGGGTTCATCTTTGGGGTTCATCGTCAGAATAAAGTTAGGGTTTAGGCTAAGGTCACACACAGTTACTTTTGTTGCTTTCTGACAAATTGCTGCAGCTCCAGGAACTAATGAGGCCCATGAACAAGCTTTATGGACCAAATCATGAAATGAAAATCTCTTTGGCATGTGTTTGTTTGCTTTCCTAACATTTTTAAAGACCTTCAGTGCTTATGCAAATAGTACTGATAAATTATTAAGATGTGGCAGCTTGGTTTGAGATGCAGATTTTGCATGTGATGTTTGAACGGAGACTGGTTTTGTTTTTCTGAGTCACTGCTGTTTACACATCAATAACAGCACAAGAAATTCCCATGCTAAGTTCTGCCGTAGATTCATAGCAGCAAGTGGTATTATTATGTATTTAACAAAAGTTTCAGGACTCCATTCAGATTTGCCGAAGAATGAAGACTGCCTTTAAAAAGTCCTGGAAGCTGTGTGTTGCAGTGAAACAGGATGATATATATGTAGTGTTCAGAGTATTAATCAGAAACATTATCATTTTAAATGCATAAAATGAAACAGATTAACTAAATCAGATTATACTAACACAAACAAGTGCATGTATCTGCTCTTAAAGAAGAGTAGTTTGTAACAAAACTACTGCTGTACAAGAGATAATTATAATAATAACGACTATACTTGTGCAGCACTTTTCATAAGAGAATTACAAAGTATAACAGTTCACAATCTGCTTTTTTCCCCTGTGACCTGTGATGTTTGATCCAAACTAAAGCCTGTAGTTATCTGCCTGCCTCCTCTCCCTCTCTGCTCTGAACATTTACAAGTCACGTCATGCCGCTCGTCCCATTATTACTCCTAAATAAAGAAGCCTATCGCGGATTGCCTCTGTGGAGCTACTCGGTGTTCTGTTTCTTCCTCCGGGCTCTGCAGTTGTCAGAAGCATTTCCTACTGTGCAGAGACAAACTCATTTTACAGTGGGAACACGCGAGAAGTGAACTCCCCTCCATAACAACAACACAGACAAAAAAAAAAAAAAAGACCCAACATGTCTCATCAGCTGCTTTCCTCTGCTCCCATCGCCATGGAAATACAAAGTTGCATACACCCTTAAGCGTACACAACACAACTGTGTAGGGTATACTTACACTTTATGATTATTATACCGTTTAATCATGGGGTCATCGCAGATTAACCGCACACACAGACACATTTACACTACATTGTGACTAGATACCAGATGGCTTGGACACAATACACAGACATAAACAACACAAACCACACCCTCACATACAACACCAAGGAAACAAAAGGCCCACAAGCAAAACTCAGAAAAGAAACACAGGTGGTACCTTTAGTATCTATGACTCCACAAAACATCTACAATGGTCGACAAAAAAACCACACCAACATGTCACAACGTTACAGTACGATTGAAATAACTCGAGTCACAGTTTATCCTTTGATGTAAAACAATTCAGGCTGATTATATGTTCTGGCAGCCAAATAAATAAAGGATTTTTTATGAAAGGAACTTTTTGTGGTCTTTATTCTTTTCTATTTATTTTTATTTCAACTGTAGAGTGCTGGATCTACAAAGGCCCCATTTAAAAAGTGATTTTCATTAAGAGTGAACACTGATAATTTGATTTTAGTATAGAGAGTTCATTCTTAATCTTGAGGAAAATATTTTTGATAAAATATTCTATTCTAAGGTTCACTTGCCAGCTTTTTTCTTTTTTTTCTTTTTTTTAAATCCGAGCTTTCAATCAAATCCGCCGGTCTTCTTCAGGGCTCAAGTGTTTGGAGCTTTGGTCAAGTGGGAGCAAGGTGTTGTTGTATGAGAGGCTTCTGCAGATGAGTGCAGACTCTCCACATGTTGAAACTCAGTCATGAAGGCCAAAATTGAGATGACAATCTTTGTACTATGGTTTGTTTTTCAACTTCATTTGATGACTCAAGTTTTTATTTGAAAAAAACAAAAAACAAAAACAGTCTTCTCAAGGCCAAAACCTCTCCCTGACCTTAAGCAAATTACTTCACATGCCAAATCTAAAATCGTTTGTGCTGCCAATCTAACTCTCGACATTGTTAAAGTTCGCTCGGTTGCCTATCCCTGATCATTAGCCAACGGTTAAAGGTAACATCAGATGATCCTCCATTATAAGGTACTGTTACTGTTGTATATTGCAGCGTTTTTAAAATGGCCAAGACTTAAAACATCGGTCTCTTTAACACTGAAGTTTCTGGAGAGGAAAAGGTTTTAAAGTGATGAATGGAGCCGATCCAGAATAGAATGTGCACAGACTCAAACAACGGCAAACACGACAGCTTCTCAAATTTAATTCATCACAGCGAATTGTTTGGATGCCACTGTGGAGCACCTTAAAGAACGACACCCGTGGAAAAATACCTCTGTGTAAACTACCGTGCTCCACCAACAATGGTTGCTATGTAAACCACGTTCAGCATGTTTCCAAAATGTGAGGTTGTTTTCAAAGTCAGGCAAGTTTGAAATACGACAGAGGATAGATGTTTTTGCTCAGATGTAAGTTATAAAAAGATATTGTCAACACTTGTCAACATTCCACCAACTCTACAATTTATGCTCCTTCTCCAAAACTGTTTGCAAAATAAAATACTCTTTAATTCTGCTGTCAGATGCATAAAACTGTCCAGTGACTTGATGGTTGAGAGAGTCTAGTTTCTAATTTGCTGCAGACATAGTAACGTGATTATGTTTCCTAACATACCAGAAATGACTGGAGCAATGCAGGGTGATACTGTGCATGCCATCAGCAATGATATAAGGAAAAATATGCAGCACCAGTCACTGTTATGTTCACGCACTCACTCTCAGGCAGCAGATGTGATATTTGTTGATTGACGCTGGAGGCACAACCCAGGTTCAAACATGGATCTTCAATCCTCCAGAGCACCTAGACAGTGATTGTTAAGAGATGCAGGATTTGAACCTTGCAATGTCAGTCATTCTTTAGTCCAACTACAGCCCATAGATCAAACTCTTATTTTTATTTTCTCTCTAGACCATAAAAGTATCAAGTAAAATCTAATCTAAAACTAAATTTCATTACTCAAACAAACATCAGCCCTCTCTTACATGTCCATATATAGCTAACACTGAAGAAAACATGCTCGAACCCCAAGGGATTTTCTGACTTAAATAAAGATTTGGCCTTCATCCTTTAGCATTTTCAAAACAGAATATTCTTTTCTTCCTTCCTGAAAAGCTGACTTTCAGTAGACGTGTAGTTTTTCAGTGGTGATATATCCCCTTTGCCAGAGTTTTGTCAATCACAACCAGTGCCACAAGTGCACTTGCAGCTCCCATGATGCCTCTGGTTTTTCCCTGGCTCCCGTCCACAGCTCAGAGTCAATGGCTGGGTGAAGGCAGGGAGGTTGAGGGCTGAGGACACAATGGGGCTCTGACAGGCTCCTTTTCTGATGGCCTCATGTGCCTTGTCGGTTGTGATAAGTTGCTTGAATAAAGAAAAACAGAGGCACAGCTGAGCATGCTAATAGAGTAATTGTGGCGGGATTTCAGACGGGGTCCGGAAGCCCGCCAGCTCTTTCGGAAAAGTCTTTGCACCCCACTGCCCCCTCTCAACTCACACCATACCCACCTCTTCACCCTCTCTCACCATCCAACCTTCCCCACCACCAACAGCCTTCCCCATTAGCCCTGCCAAGGACTTGCAGAGTTATTTTAACTAGTTTATTTCCCTGCAGAATGACCAACACACCCCCTCCAGCTCCCTTCTGCTTAATAACCCCACACCAATATGAAGAAAAAGGGGGAAAAAAGCCTTCGTATTAACAAGTCCAAAACTGCAGACAAAACATGTCTGTGAACACAGCGCAGCTTTCACACATTAAGAAATCTGTCCTCGGTCCGGAGGCATTTGATAGTTTCATTTCGGCATGGATCCCAGAGGGGCCCGAGTGCAGCTGCTTCCATTCTGCTCGTCTATTTTGGAGAGAGAAAGGCGGAGAGGCAGGCCTGTCACGGCAGCCATATGAAGTCTGTTGCTTAAAAACAAGCAGAGGTATAAAGGTTACGTCTCTAGAACAATGAGCATGACCACTCTCTGCTGACCCCCACATCTCACCCTGAATCTAACATGAAGACAACACAGTTTAATCTCACTTTATCCACAGTGTGTCGTTCTGCTTCCATAAACAATTACACTGAATGATTGATTTAGTTTTTTAGATATATTTGTGGAATATGTTCAGCAACTGTCAGGACTATACACAGTGTTAGGTGTTGCTGTCTTTATAACAAGTTCTACAACACTACACTTCTTTCCAGGCGTGTGTTCTGTTGCTGCATACTGTGTTAATACAAGCTACTTCATGTAAACCATAGTATTAAAGAATGGATGAGGGGTTCTAACATGGCAGTCTATCCAAATAAATATGCAGGGTAAGTGGTTTCTCTTTCAGGAGGCCAGCGCGTTTAACTGTGTCTGATCAACACACACATCATTAACTATCCTTTAAGCTTTGATATAAATGTAATGGATGTAATGGGATGTAATCAAAGGGAACAAAAAAGCTGACAGAAAGGACTTGAACAGGAGTTTATTGTCTAAAATGAAACGTCTGCAGACCACCACATAAACGCAATAGGACATACCATCCATCCACAGCTGCTCCTGCTGCCAACCTCAACTCACAAGCATCAGTGAAGTCAACAGATGGTAAAAAACATTTACTATAGGTCAAACCTCTGACTTTCTGTCCCATCCCAGACCCTCTAACCACTACTGTACACCTCCCTGACATCTGCAGTCGCTCACTTCTGTCATTTTCATACGTGGCTTTATGCTGAATTAATGCAACTAGTGTTAATGATAGTTAAGCATTTTAGGAAATACTTGCTGTTCAGCTTAGCTTCAGAGTCATTTTAGGCTTGAGACAGTTGGCAGCCCTGATTGTAAGGCTGGATTAGCAACAGGGCAAAAGTCACTGGGGCCCCTGCCTCTAAAACACTAGGTTTCCACTGTGTATAACTTGTGATTAATTTTGGTGGCCTGCGCCAAACATTAGCTTTGATACATTCATTATTTAAGTTTAGAATGTGCTCACATGATGCCTACGGCTGTATAAATCAGTTAATTTGTTTAGTTGACAGGATATATACACATTCATACACACACAAAGTACAGAGAGATGGTGGTGGGAGGTGTCAGTAGGGGCCCACAGCTCATTTTTGCCCCAGGGCCATCGAGAATTTCTAAAAAATGAAGGGAAATATCTGATGAAATGGACAGACAATGGAAAATGATTCAGTGTCAAATGTACCCGAAGCAATGCATGTGGAAAAACACAACCAAACCTTTCGCCCAGCTATTTCTAGTTCCTTTTCAAGTGATTGTTATTTCTGGACTCAAAGCGCTGGATAAATGTAGGAACTGAATTGAATTTGCTGTTTTCAGCACATGCTTTCCTGGGCTGCCTGTCGTAGGAGTAACCGGAGCCTGATATTTCTTTACGTGAGCAAACAAACATCTCCAAAATTTAGATGGTGGGGGAACGGGAAGTCACGTGTGCAGCCTCTGTCCCAAATTGTTGACACAATCTACGCTCTGTGCCACCTAATTCCCGGATGCCGGATCATCCTGTCCTCCAAATCTCCCCAAATCCCACGGACAGTGGTCCCTGAGAGGCCCTGTTTACCCTGGGCCCGCCGGCCATGGCAGCCTCAGACCCCCTCCCCGTTTTCTCCCGCACGACACAGTCACGCACTCATCAGTTAATGCTAAACATCTGGAGGGATTAGCAATGTCAGGCCAATCAGAGCTGAGCTGACAGATCCCAATGAAATGCCATTCTGCAGCTGCGCTCGGCATTCAAGTGTTTTCAGATTCCCATATCTCCTGCTCGCCTTCCTCTCCTGTCCTTTCTCTTTCCTATTTCTCCTCTTTCCTCATCTTTTTATTTCCTATCTTTCTGCTCTAGTATACCTTACTCTGTCTTGTTGGAGATCAAATCATCCTGCACACATCACAAAATCAGGATATTGATCCGGAGAAGTAACTCAAGTAGCAAAAAAAATAAAAGAAACAGCTTCTCACTGTCTCTGTTGGAGACTAATTTCACTAAGAAGTCAGTAAAAATTTGAGAACATCAGACAATGAATGTTCCCTCATATCTCATGATCTATGTTTAACCATAATCTTCAGTTTCCTTATGCCTGATTGTGGTTGAACAAGTTGAAAGCAGGCAGATTATTAGACGGGAGCACAAGTGAAAAAGCAAAAAGAGAGAGAAGAGGGGAAGTGAAGTGGGGTCGAGGCACCACCTGCTCCAAATGTTTGCTGCTATAAATCTTCTGTGCTCTAGTTGCACCATGCATGCTGCTACAAAGATGGATAAACACAAAGTCAAAAGTGCAAAACGGAACTTGCTACTCAAATACTGATGCGAGTTGTTCTTCGTGGTACCGCAGATAGTTTGACAGGAGTGAACTGATGATTTGAGTTGAGGTATTTACGTTTTTCTTTGAGTCACAGCTGCTGCGAAGACAGAAATAGTCTTATTGGGTCGGTTAAAGGTTTTGTTGGCAGAATCACAGAACTGAGGTTTTACAAAGTTAGATGAATGACAGGTTTGAATGACAAATAAAAACTATAATAAGTAAGTGCTAAATACATGTTTCTAATAAAAATCCATGACATTTGTAATATTGAAAGCTCAGAAGGCTAAATAGTGAGCTTGTCTAAGGTTAAGGCTAAATAAAACACAAAAGTTTAGATCATAATTAAACTGGAAATTCCACTCTTGACCTTCAAAATGGTAGTTTCCTTAAATAATCATAACTCACTTTTCACTGTCATCTCATCCTCATCAGGAGATACTAAGCAAACTATCAGCTGAAGATCATAAGATGCAGTTGAAAGATCTGGAAAAGCTAGAAAAAGTAGATCAGGCTGAGGATTATCCTGTCAAACTGAATCATTTAATTAAACATGCACTTAAGTTTCTTTTGATCCTGTAAATCCTGTAAGTTCCCTGTTTTATTTTACATTTATTTTAAATCGTCAAGAGTCTTTTCACTGTGGATATCCTCATGTCAGTTATTTCATTACCTAATGCAGTGCACTGAGTTCTTTTAGGGCCCATTCAAGTCTGGCCATTACATCTGCAGTTGGGAAAGTCAGTTCCAATAGCACATTATATAAGCTCAAATGTTAAGGCGAATGCTAAGGCGGATAAACAATTATATTTTTCCAGATGAGACCTCTCTGACGTTCGTCTACCCCCGCTGGTGATGAAATCGCATGAGATCAAGTTGCTGGAATGCACCAGCGGTCTCGGTTCTACTGGGACTAATCGGAGGGGTTTGCTGAGCCTCACATGGACACACAGGGCTCGCATCTGATCCCAAACAGCTGCTTAGCAGACAGGGCCTGCAACGGAGAATGCCCAATTGAAAAGCCCCTCTCCAGTCCAGGCAGGCACATTTGAAAAACATTGCTCTGACCCTCAGAAGGTCTCGACCCCGTAGTAAATGTATTTTGGCGTATTTGGCTGGGAAAAGCACCTGTCCTCTCGCTGAGTGTTTTCGGATTGAGTTATTTTCAGCAAACAGACATTCCTTTGTGTTTGCAGCAGACCGATGCTGCTCCTGATGAACGTCCATGTCTGATTTTCAAACAACTGAAACACCTTCACAAAAGGTGCAGGTGCCTCATGATTCAGGATTCAAGATTCTCAAGATTTTGATGCTGCAAGTTTATCAATGCTAAAATTACAAAGAGCAAGAAACACATGACAGTTCACAGACCTGATGTAGCAACGCTGAGTGGATCCCATGCAAAGGCATTTAATGCAGTTCTGATTAAGTTCTGATCTCAGAGGGTTACTACCGAGGTTTTGAAACTGTATACATCGAAGCAATAATACTGTCGGGTAAGTGTTGATTTCCTGTTGTTGTCATCTGGCAGCCATTTCACACGAAGATAATTAGAGAAATTAGCCACCATGTGGAATGTTTTCTCTTGACAGAGTGAGAGGGAAGCCTTCCAGGAGTGCTCTCAGTTTCTGATTCATAGTTCCTGACCGGGGCCCTCAAGACACAAACGCACACGTTTACACACGCACACTCTTTATCCCTCAGTTTTACAACCACTATCCTTCCCCTCTTTGCTTCTCTTTCTTCTCCTCTAGATCACACACCATGTATGCGCACACACGCTAACAGACACACAAAAAAAAAATCAGAGGTCCCTCCAAACTGAACCAGATGTTTTGCATTAAAAAAGCAGCGAGGCTTTCCACTAAAACCCTCCACTGAAGAGCACAGCCAGTCTCATTACTCTTCTGTATTTACTTCTATCTATTTGTCTTGTGTTCATCCTCTCTCCGTGCTGGACTGGAATTCACTCACTTTGACGCTCCCTTATGAAGCAATGGGAACATCGACACTTATTCAGTTTTTAATGTCAGCTTTTATTTTTAGAGATTGCCGCTGCAGCTAAAGCAGAGCAAAGTTGTCATTACCCCTGCCCTCCTAGTTTGCTGCTGTGACACCTGTTACTCAGTGCTCTGACACAGTATGCAACCCGAGACTGATGTAACTGACATCCATGTAAGACCCATCACAGGCCCCGAAAAGCTGAGGACAAACAGTTCCTCCACTCCTAAGAAATCGATCTATCATGTTGTCTGATGATTATCAACTAGGGTGTGTCGATGCTAATTGTGTTGCTGGTACCAACACCCAACTGACAGAAGCCTAACTGTTTTTCTGTTACAGTCTCCTATGCCTCACTGTTGGCTCTTAAGTAAAGTATGTCGTTAAGGGAAGATGAAGTAAGACAAAGAAAAAAGATAAAGCTAACTGTGCTTCAGATGAGACAGTAAGCAACACTGTTTACTGAAGTTTCCCAACATGATAGACAAGTTATTGTAAAGTGAGACTATGTAACTTTCGCTAAGCAGCAGCTACAGCAGCCTCTGGAGCCATGAGTGGTAATTACAGCACGCTGGTGTAAATTCTGCTGGGGCTCTTAGGCCAAGCGGATACAGGTACTCAAAGCGGTGGAGCTCTAGAGGCTAACAGCACGTGTATCAGAAAACAAAGCCTATCACTCAGGCAACAGAAGCTGTTATTTTAAGGTAAAATAGTTGCACAATTTTGCATTTTAGTTTTAAGTTGTTTTAAAGCCTGGGAGCTTTATAAGATTTGAACTCTTCTGCCCTCAGAGTTGGTGTTGTCCAAAGTCCAAAAGCACTGGGTGGTAAACCAGACACAGGAAGAGCTCCAAAATTAGTGCCATCTATTCTCAAAACCCTCCTCCGCCTCCACCCTTCTGACTCCTACTGCCCCCCTCCTCCACCTCCAACCCTCTACTCCCACTTCCTGACGGTGACAGGCAGGTTTCTCTCCTGACATTCCTACTCTGCCCTCCACCACCACCACCACTTCCCATATCCCATCTCATCTCACTCCTCCCAACATACCTTTCATTTCTGTATTTTGACAGAGTTTTATTTCAAATGCTAATAGGATTCCTCCTCGCAGGAATCCTGCTGCTTGATGTTCGCTGGCAGGGCTACAGAAGCATGTATCATGAGGCTCCAAGGTGAAGCAAGCAGTGGGATCCTCATATCTTTTCTCTCCTGAGTCTTTTACTTGAAGTTTGCAAAGTTGGAAGGATAATAGTTTAACAGTTTGGTGCTTGATGAGGGCAAAATGTTGAAATAGAATCTATTAATAAAGAATGTGGCACAGTCTGACATGAGTGTAATCCAACAGTATTACTATGAAATCAAAATAACCTAAATGGTGTAAGTTCATATGTGTTAGCAGTCAGACTTTGTTTCTTAAAGCTGGATTTATAGCTGATGAAAGGGTTTAAAATGAGTCAACTACTTGTGTGTAATGTTTGCTTTCTTACTTGCTTTTACTCCTGTGTAACACTTTTCTCTGACAGGATTATTCGAGGGACAAAGAATGTTTGTTGCATGTACTGCAGGAGCAGTGACCTTTACTACAACCAAAATAATTAAAGTATGTTATGATTGAGCCTATAGCTATTGTTGCACATACGGTAAGTCGTTTTGGATAGAAGTGTTACCGGAAAATTGTGAAATGTAAATGATTATGATTACAATTCCAACTGAGGGGATCTTTGGTAACTGGACACGGAGGTGGGGGTTAATCGGAGTCAGGGCATGGTTATGGTTAGAAATAGAAGGAGAGCACTTTATGAGGCTTTGAGCCTCTGAATGTTACGGCAGTGTCACTTTTGCTCTAAAGACAAATTGCACTGGAAATATATAGCCCATAAAGTCTGTCAAACCTCAGTGCATGTGTGGCAAAGCATGAAAAATGTGCCATAAAAGGAAAATGGAATAAAGAAAGAAATAAAGAAAAAAGAGCAGAAAGATTGGTTGATGTGTAGTTGTGTGTGCCATGTGTCAGGGAGGGAGACAGAGAGGGGGGAGGCCTGCACTGTATATGTGTTTAAAGTGCATATGTTAGGTGGTTTAGCAGGTATCAAAGTTACAGTGGCAGCAGTTCACCATCGGCTCATTGTGGAAAAACCTTGTAAGGATTTTTTTTTTTCTTACATTAATTTAGTCTGTGCTTCATCTTTTTGTGATGTTTTATGACCCATGGCTCATTGAAACTTCTAACAAAGCAAATTCTTTCAAGCATAATGTGCCTGCTACCAAGAAAATAAGCCTTCCTTTCTTCATCGTGAAAAATGTAATTTTGTGGATACACTTGGTAACGGAGACATGCTCCGTAGCCTTTTAATAACATTGATGCCTCGGCCATAGGAGGGCCATTCCCATGCAATATTGCAGGTGTTCTCTTTCCCTGAGTCACCATGAAGTACAAATGTGAAGCCAGCCATGGTACGCCAGCCTATGACCTCACCATCATGTCCCTTCCATCCTGTTTAGAAACCATTGTCCTGCAGGTGTAACCGTGGCTCCATGCTAGTTTCACATCATCGCTCTGACCTCTGATGGTTTTCTGAATTCTGAGGTTTTTGTGTTAACTTGTGCTATATATTTGGAATATATTGCTGTAAAGGTAAAGTCTCAATATACAATAATTATGAGGTCTGTTCATGAATGCTCTAATTTCCTTACTGCTCAAACACACACACACAGGTCTGAGTTTACATGCTTGTTATAAGCTGAATTCTCATCAGCAACCCTGTGTTTTTCCTGCTGTTGTATCTTGAGGACGCAGACATACTTGACATTGTTTTGCCCTCACTTTCTCTTTGTTTATGTTGCTTCTTAAGGAAGTGACCTGGAACAATTGGCTTAAAATCAACAAGACTTAACACAGGTACTTGGAAGTGTTTTGTGAAGAGGCCCAGAGAGAAAATGCTTTAAGGCATTAATTCTGCCTGATAGCTGAGGACCCACACAGCACCTGAATTTGTCACACAAAGGCAGGAAGATTAAGAAAATTACATCTATTTAAATCTATTAACTAACTCTGTAAAATATATTTCTTATCCAAAAAAAAGTATGGAGATTGGCACTGACTCCCATCTGACATCTGAAAGGTGTGTTTGGTGGGTCAGTGGATTAGTGAGCACTGAGGGAGGGGGGAGAAGGTTATGGAGGGGACGTGAATGCAAAGCTTGAAAATTGAATCGAAGGATGCCGGTGTTGGGTTTCCCATCAGCCGGGCTAGCCAGCGTAAGCCTCTCCCTTTCCAGTTCAGGGGTCAGAGTTCATACAACAGGCCTGGAGGGCTCTGAAATGAGCTGGCTGGAGAGAGGTGAGGGGGGGCGGCCTGAGCATAAAGTGCATGAAAAGGTCACAGAGGAAGTAGATTGCAATAATTTATCCCTTCAAAAAGACTCACTTGTTTTCTTGTGGTTAATTTGGACGGTTACTCAACCTGTCAAATTTATGGATGTTGTGAAATACATGAAAAAAGCAGCAGAAAGTTTGAGATGATTCTCTACATTTTGGTTTGAAATAGTCACCTGAGGCCCCCCCTATTTATCCTATGAGAAATGTGAGTATGTACTTTCTAGCTGTAACTTCTAAATGGTGGCAATCTTCTTAAAGTATTTTGCGTGTTCTTAGTAGAAAGTAGATAACACAGAGACCACTGCCATCCTGGTACGCAGCCATTTGGATGACTTAGGGCCCACGTCATAGGGGTATGTAACCTCTGGTGAAGGGGTTAACAAGGCATTATGGTCATTACTGGTGGAGAAGGAGCAGCATCCCCCCCCACCCCCCCGAAAACTACCTTTAAATTATAGAGCTGATGCATATCAATTTTCAGGGCTACGCTAAGTACCACCTAAAGGCAAGCTAATCTTTGGTGCAGAGAGACTGAACATGGGCTTAGGGTTCTGGGTGTGTTTGCTTTGAGATAAGAAGAGACACTTTCTGTTCATGATCATCATGACAAACTCAGGGGTCAAAAGTTTTCACTGCATACAACGGTAGTGACTGCAGGAGTAGTGTTTATGCAGAATTTCTGTAAATACAAAGTACACAAAATCTGACAAATGAGATCTGCTTCTAGCAAATAAATGAACACGTTCAGTCCAGGTAAAAGCTGCTGAACTGCATGAACCACTAATGATTTCACTGTCTGAGTCTACTGAAATCCTTCAGTTCATCAGTTTAGACAGATTATTTTTCTTCTGTTTTCTTGATACCAACTACAAAGCATCACTTTCCAGTTTTTTTTTTAACATAAAAAATCTGACCTGCGCTCTGTGAAAATAAGACCGTAAAATGAACATTATGACTTTCTTGAAAACAAACCAGTATCTAACTTTCTCATCATTAGTACTGTAGATATTTCCAGCCGGCTTTATGAATCAGATTTACAGGTTTTAGAGATGGCGGTACTACTTCTGGCAGCTGATATTTCCCGACTGTCTCAGACCTCCACACCATGCTAACATGGAGTAAAGAGTTACTCGTCTTCCCTCCACACACTGTACAAAGTTTCATCTTAACAAGTCCTTTCATCTTTTATTCGCTCGTAAAATCTTTTTTCTTCTTAATGTTCTCTTTGTAATGAATTACTTTCATTTGTCTCTCCTCTTATCTCAGATTAATTACTCCTGACGTCACTTACAGTAACTGCTGCAGTCGTGCCAATTTGGCTGGGGGTTGCATACTGTAAAGTAAATAATTATAGTGTGTAGTAGGATTCAAACAGTTCTGTAAATCAGAAACTTTTGATACAGTCATATTTGTAAATAAAAAGGATTGTGCAGATCTTATCTTCTGGTCTTTATTTGCTGAAACTGTCCCCAAAGTTTCCTCTCAAACATGTCTCATCTGCTGAGTAAGTATGCTGCTCTTCCTCCTTCCACACTCTCCATCCATCCCCTTTTTATTCACAACACCCCCGGCTCCTATCAACAAACCTCCTGAGCAATGGGGAATGGGTCATATAAAGGAAACCGGGAGTCTTTTTATATCCGTTTACTGTTAGTGTTAGCAGCCATTTATGACTCCACTGGCTCCAGTGACGTGGGATACGGGGCAAAGGGAGAGCAGGCCGTCTCCTCCAAAGCTATTCAGCGTCTCATAACCTTGAAGCCTTTTCCTTTTTACTGCCATTAAACTGCGTCTGGGAGTAAACCCCCCGTGTGGGCCCTGGCGGTAATGAGGCTCCTTCTCCACGACTTCAAATGATCCAGGGTGTCAGAGTGCACTTTTTTTTTGGGGGGGGGGGGACTTCTAACACACTTTCCAACTGGTTCATTTAACTGATGGTGAAGCTCTGTGTTGACTGTATTGGTAATTATGCCACTGGAGAATTAGCGGTTTATTTTTCAGTGCGATTCATTCTCTAACAGTCAGTTGAATTATTCATTCTACACAAGAGGATTCACAGAATAAATGCATCTGAAACACAGACAGCATAATATTGTTTTGGGCAATATGAATACATGTGCATGGTACGATATATGTAATTTTATATCATGATAGCAATATAGATTTAGGGGTGCATTTTTTTTGGTAAATTTAACTATGAATCCACTTCTAAAACAAGATTAAGCATCTACAGCCACACCAGTGGGTCTGTGAGGCTGTGATTGTTGTGAATGTTCACCATGTTGGTGTTGGCTAATTAGCAGTAAAAACAAAGTACAGCTGAGACTGAATGTCATTAGTTTTGCAGCTTTGTTTGACCATAAACCAAAGTATTGGACAGCATGAACTTCTGACCCGAAGGTGGCTCTAAGCGAAGGAAAATTATTACAGTTCAACCTCTGGGGACCATTAATGTGCATGCAAAACAAGCCATCCAATAGTTGTAGAGATATTTCTATAAAAAACTAAAAAGTCAACATCTTTGAGGCGCTAAAGGAAAGATCAGAGGATCACCAAAGTCAGCAGGATACATCGTCTGCAGACAATGAACCTTTGTACCAAAACAACACAGGATAAGTGATAACTTCAACCTGCCGGTGGCATTAGAGGAAAGGTTAAAGGATCATCAAATCATTAGAATGTATCCTCTGTGGACCTTGAAATGTTATGCAATTTCATTGCAATCCATCCAACAGTTCTCCCCATTCAGTGTACCTTTTGACTCTGAACCACAAATGCAAAGCGCATGGTCGCACTAGGAGAAAGTCAAGGGATCACCATAGTCAGAAAGATTCATCCTCTGGGGACTACAAATGTCTGTACAAAATTTAACAATTATCTATCTGAACACTGGATATTCCAACATATTCCAACGTTCCAGTCTGTACCAAAGTAGTGAACAGACCAGCTGAATAACCTTTAAAAAGAGAGACCAGTTGTAAGGAAAATCCTTGTTTGTGATGTGAAAAATGAGGGTATAAAGGAGTCACTCTTACATGGGCTAATCATCAACAAACAGCCTCCACACCTCAGCTTCTCTTACAGTTTGACATGAATTTATGGCGTTCCACACATTCCAGGATGCAGTGCTGTAATTCACTTTTCTGGTGTGTCAACTTTTCTGTGAGCTGCCCCACCTACTTCTACATCAATCAGTCATGTCCTAGAAGTCCTGTCAACAGCCCTGAGAGAAAATGAATTTGTTGCTTTACATTAAATCTAGCTGTGCAGCCATTTTGCTACTGAAAGCGTAAGTAGCAAATTTATGAACATTTTGGCCTCTCCCCTTGTTTCAAGAGCAATTTAATCTTGTGGCTTCTTTAAATTCTGATTTAATAAGACTAGAGATTGGTATTGGTGTGTCTTCTACAGCCTGGGGGGAATTAGGCAACACTGTTATTGCTTCTTTCTGGACAATTTGAGTGAGTTATGTGTTTGATTGAATATATGTGATGTGGTAGAATCAGTGTGTTTTACAATAATGTTTTCATTGCAGGCCTTCTAAAGAGGCACACACAAAGTATTGTCTCCTAGTTGTATCAGATTTATCTTGATAATCAGACTGATTTATCGTTTTTGTTTCACTTCATTCAGCCTGGCATAGCAGTAGTTATTGTTATTGCTGAGTTAGTAGTACAGGCTGACCTTAAGTCAGAGTTTTTACTGCAGAGCCTGTACATGTTTTTTGAATGCATCCGTCTTCCACTCACTGATGAATGAATCATTGATATGTTTTCTGCTATTAAAGGTGCTATATATATGTTTTTACAAATGCTGCATAGCCAGTGTTGTCATTAACAGCTGTTTACTTCGCTAGAGCTTCAGCCTTCATGTTCACAAGACAGGAGGTTAGAATACATCCTACGGGCAGCACTACTTCTTCATCCTCTAATCTTGGACTGAGGGCAGACTGGATGCTACAGTGACTCGCTATTGCAAAGTGGTATTACGAGATTTTGAATTTAAACTCTGCAACTGCTGTGCTGGAAAACATGTGATCAGGGTAACATCATAAGGTACTTAAAGAAATAAAAAGATATTATATTTTTAAAAAATCTACAGAAATGATCTAAGTAGGGGACCACATCAGCAATTACTTTTACATGTTTGTTTCTGTCTGCTGTTTCCACCCATTCTGTCCTCACATCAAACGCCCCTGATCCTCTGATCCTCTGATCCTCTTTACCCTGTCAGTTTGAGTTGGTGGATTTGTGACCCCTCATGGTGCCTTCTCCCCTCCTGTGACATGCAGGATTCTCAGCTACATAAGGTTCATACCCTGACACCTCCTCCCACCTATACCACTAGGAAGCTTTGGACCATCACGGCCTAAGTCAAAGGGAAACCTCCTGGGTGTTTCCACACTGAACACAACCCACAGTACTGGTGCAATCCTTTAAATGAACAGCAATTTTCAACATTTATCACTCCTCTTTAAGTATCAATAAATATATAGAAGACAACCGTTTCAGTGAAAATGTGTTTACAAAAAACCAAAACTGGAAACCAAACATCAAAACTTATGTTCAGCCTCCTTTGTGATAAAACAGAAGAAACACTTAGTACTTAGAGTAGTACACTTAGAGTACTTGTAAATTCAAACTCCTGTTCCAGAAATCTCAGACTCAGACAGCTTGAGTGCACTCTTAATACATAGAGGAGCAATGAAGTAAAATATCTACCTCTAGGTTGGACTCTTGATCACTTTAGCACAAACATTTCCATCATGCATCTTTTTAATGCTCTTTAAGTCAGCTGTTTTGGACGTTGCTTTCCTGCACCGTGGCAGGCAGAAGTGTAAAGTGTGTTTCTGTTATGCAAACCCTCCCACAAACAAAAATAACCCTGACCATGACCAAATGAATCAAAGTACAATGAACTTTTTTTTTTTTAAAGTGCCTCTTGCAGTGGCAGAAATATTGTTTCAGGCCGCTAAATTTATGGAACTCAGCATCTTCGGTGGGTCACGTTTACTTTTACTTCATCCTGGCTGAACTCTCGGTCCTCAACACGAGTTCACAGCACAAACAATACAGGGCCGACCATAATAAGTTCCTGTGTGCTGACTCGCCCGGCTGCTCATGACTACCTTAAAACGGTACTATCACAGGAAAAGTAATGTTTAACCAGCGTGTGGCAATTTTGCACTGACAAAGAAGCCAGATACAGAGTTGTTCATTAAAAGCACCAAATTGATTATTTCCTTCCTGTTGTTTGCTTGTCATACAGGGCTTTCGGGTTTACTTCCGAACCTGGGCTAACACAATGACCTTATCTAGCAAGCGAGCTGATTGTGTAACCATTGCCCTCCAGTTATCGCTGTACCATGGCCAAAGTTAATAGCCGCTTCCCTTTTTTTCCTGGAATCAGCACAAGCTGCAGGGCATTTGTCAGACAGTATTGGAACCAGCAGCCTGTTTGTGAAATGAGATATTGATTCAAAGGAGTAGGTATACCTCTGAGAAAGGTATGGCAGAAGTAAGTCTGACTGGCTTGTTTGGACACGATTGTACAGTTAGCGTGTTAGATGCTAGTGCTAATTCAGCATTTAGAAAGAGGGAAAATGGGAAACTTGAGGAAATTCAGTGGTAGATGCAGTTTAAATAACTGCCAAACTGTCGACTACTGCAGTAGAGTTTACTTAAGCTGACTTTATATTTACCTGTCTTTTTTTCCCTGTGAAGGAGGCCTTTGTATTGGTGGAGACAGGTGTATTGTATAGCTCACCATACATTTCTGCTGAGAGTATCAAAGCAAACAACCACACCTTTTTGTGCAGGTCATTTAGCTGCGTTAATCATACACAGAATACACTCACGAGTAACTGTTCACCTGCCTTGCTGCTCTAGTTATTTGTGTGTGTGTGTGTGTGTGTGTGTGTGCCCTGATCTCTTCCTCTGCTTGTATAATGCAGATTACTAGTGTGTCATCTCTGGCAGGTCCTCAGAGTGCTGTGCAGGTAAAGTGCTGAAGCATTCAGAAGAGGTGAAATCACCCGTGGTCGGTATTTTGTTGTGTTTCATATGCCAAAGGGTGATTAATATCTGTCACATTATTAGGTTTCACAGGTAGCCTGTGTGTAAGTGTGCACACACCTGTCTTTGTGTGTTTCAGTGGAATTCAATGCTGTAACTCTAACAAGATCTAAATTTGTAAGAACAAGGCAAAAAAAGGAGAAGTAGCTGAAAAAGTAAGTGTTGGGAGATAAAGGTGAATTAAGTAAAACTAAATAGTCAGATTATTTTATTTCAGTTTGCTTCAAAGTCAGACTCTTTGTAATCCTGATGATGTGTTTATACTGAACACACTGCTAATTTTAGAGGTGGTGCAATCGCATACAAAATCAGTGCAGTGCTAATTCCAATGCAGATGTTTAACGTCTCAACTTTACCAAAACAATACCTACGGTTAAAACATCCTTAACTGTATGATTCCATGTCATAAACGTGCAAGAGAAGCATAAAAAGAATGGGTCTGGAGGAAATTAATAGAGACAGCGTGAAGCTGAATGGTACCGCACACTCTGGCCCTGTTCACACCTGGCATTAACATCGCAAGTGGACAGCTCTGCACGTCAGTTCACAGCTATCACATATCTGTGCGTGCTATTCAAAATGTTCAGATGTCAAAGCCGCTTATGCAAAGGACATCAGCTTCACCTCCAATCTCAATTGGATCTCAGTGCATTTTGGAAGTTTTTTCACACTTGTATTTAAAGCTGTCCAACTGTGTTCTGATCACCCAAGACTCCTGCACATACCAGATATGAACAGGGCCACTGGTGAATGCTGCATTAACCATTTATATTGAGCCTATTGGTTCAGATTTTACATTTCTAAAGCAAAGCAAAAATGTACTTTGACATTTAGTCTGTACACACTGCGCTGCTGTCTGCCACACTGTCATTCTTGACTCTGCCACAGGACGGCAGAAAAATAAGAAATTCTCAAAATCTCACTGGGACTAATGAAGGAGCCCCCAATAACATCATTACAGAATGTTTCTCTGCTCAGTCTCTCTCATATGGCTGTCACTTGTCACTGCTAACAAGACACTGTAAGACATCTAATAGAGGCCATGCATTCTAACATATAAAGTGCATGTTTGCATGTGGAGATGTCATTAATGTGATCAAAGATATGAAGTATTTGAATGAGGTTTTGAGTTAATGCAACTTATAATCAAACGTAACAGGAATAATCTCTCACATGTTGAGTTTTTATGTACCTTTTTTTCATTAAATGTAACGTGTATAATGTGTGCAAGGTCACTTCGAACTGGTACAGCCAGTTATGACTTTGTGAAGCAGTAACACTAACCATTTTCACATTGTGATTTATTTGGCAAACGTTTCTTTCATATCTAAGATCTTCCCCATTTATGCATAAGGAGCTGTCAGGGGTGAGTGTTTGTGTTACTCACACATCCAGAGTGTGCCGCGGCGGTTTAGTTCATGACTCATCTGAATTCATTTGACCATGGGATGAGAAAAATAATCAGTTTAAAGGACGTGTCAGAAAAAAAAAGAAAAGAACTTTACACAAACTTTCAACACTTATTTCCAAGAGTTCTGGTGAGTAACGCTGGTGCCAAGCAATGCTGAGTCAACTTCCTTGGCAACACAAGCAGGTCCTAAATTGAGCGTGTGTAAAAGCACTCAGTTGTTTACATGACTCTGTTCTTTTACTCATGAGAAATCCTGACCTCAAGTTACATTAAACACAAATGTTTTGTGTGTGACTAAGGCAGGAAATATGCTGACTTGTTTCATGTGACCATCAAAAATGCTGAAATTTGGGCATTACTGTATGCAACCTTTTCAGTAGCTTCTGCTCATATTTATGTTATGTTATTTTCTATTCTACCTTGCTCCTAACATTGCTCCTTTTACAGTTGACTACTTGTAAGGCTTATGGATAAGCAACTGTAGAAGATAAGAAAGTGCTAACTGCCTGTGATGTAAACATAAATGTGATGAATATGAATATGTACCATCTGCAGCACGTACAGTAACAGTGATCACAAACACATTCTGGTTGGAAGATTTTGTTTGTGAGCCAAATGATGACTAATTGTGAGTGTCATGCATTAGCAAGCAAATGAGCGCCTCATTAATATCCGTCACATGTGTCTCAAAGAAAATTGTGTCAGCACATCTTGAGCGCAAATGCATGTGGCTTGTAAATCTCATGCCTTTGGAGACTAATAATAACAAATTTATCTCTGGCGATTGCGTTTCATGGGTCTGTGTGATGTAAACCACACCAAAAGCTGTCATTAATGCCGTTTTTTCGTGGCAGATACAGAGTGGGGGACTTGAAAGCGGCTCATTATTCAATATTTACACATGGCGCTTTGTAGTGCACTCCACAGAAGCTTTCCATTTAAATTTGAAATTCATCAGAAAGTTCCCCCACGTCTCTCATCTTGTGGGAACCGTTGTAATAATGAATCTTGCACTATTGGTAATGGCTGTTGTAGTGATTGGTAGTTTCTTTTGAAACTTTGGGCGGGATGGAAGCATTCTTGGTCATTAACACATTTCAAGGTCTGCATACCAAATCTACAAACAGAGTTTTCACTCTGGTTGATGTTTTCAAAGGAAATTATGGAGAATTCAGGCAATTTATTGCAGATTAGGACCTCCAGGGGCAAGAACAATGTGGAATTACTCATTGCATTGACTCAATATGCGGCTGTTTTGGCCACAACCAGTGGTGGTGCTCAGTCAGTTGGTCTGTTCACCACTTTGATCCAGACTGAAATATCTCAACAAGTACAGGATGAACTGCCATGAAATCTGCTAGATTAAGTAATGACATTCCCATGTTAGCATGCTAACACACAAAACTAAGATAGTGAACATGCTAAGTGTTATACCTGCTGAACATCAGCCATTGTCACTGTGAGTATGTTAGCATGCCGGTGTTAGCATTGAGCTCATATGAGTTCATGCATAAGTACAGCTTCACAGAGCTGCCAGTGTAACTGTAGGCTTTTAGTCTTTATAATTTCTGTCTAGGTGCATTGGGTACATTTGAACCCATGAAGAAAAGTCAAAGGCCATGCCCAAGTTAACATGTACAGAAGATTAAATTCACTTAACAAACACCCCAACTCTGACAACACCTAATAGTTGTTTTCCTGTCCATAAAACTGTTTTTCGGCCCGGTCTGTCACGAACATTAAAAATAATGAGCGCTTTCAATCCTATAAATGCGCTCAAGATATTTTGCATGCTGAGTGCACATCCTGTGAAAAAGAATATTATGTCTGGTGCTAAATTTTCATTAGCACAATAGTAACTGGCAGCACAGCACCAATATAATAACACAGTAAGGGGGCGACATAAACCTGTCACACCAGCTAAAATGGATGGGCCCTGGCCAGAGGGGGCTAAACGGGACCTAAATCAATTTGAGTGAGGAGGAGGGCTCGCAGGGGGTTGTACTAGTGTGTACCCTCAGACTTCAGGAGGGAGGGGAAGGAGTGTTTGTGTCTGTCTGTTGAGGTTCCCTATGTGAGGGTGTCAGTGAGGCCCAGGCCCGGCTCCAGGCTCAGCCCTCTCTCCTCCTCCCGCCCTTCAGCGAATCCTCTTCTGGCTCCAGTCGGGCTCTGGCTCTGATTAATAGCCACCGGAGGTGTCCAACGATGGCTGATAAGGGACCCCCCCTCCCAATTCCCTCCTCTGGAACAGAAGGGCTCGTAACAAGCTAGCTCTCTCTCTCTTTCCCCTCCTCGGGGGCTTAGGGAAGCCAATTAAGCACGTCTTAAAACTCAGGAGCGGTGACAACTGGTCTGGGCCTCTGGCTGAGCGCCGCTATGTGACAGTGGTGTTCACTCAGAGGACACTGCTGCACGTTTAACCTTGAATCTAAAACCTTGGGTCAAAGGTTAGGACTGCTTGTGCGTCTCTCTCGGGGACACGGCGCTGCATTTCTAAGCTAATTAGTTGATCAATTTGTTTACCGTGAGGACTCCTCGTTAATGCAGCCAAAGCATAATAATTTCCCAAACAATTCAACAACCACAACTGCCCCCCCGCCTTGCTGAGATTTTGTTCCCAGGCTCATCGAGAGAGCAGAGACAAGAAAAAAGGAACTGCTGAAAAGAAGAAAGGGGGGGCGGGTGTTCCTCTGTTCTAGACAAGAACACAAGCTTATCCCAGCAGCCCGTTTCTCTATTTTTTAACTTGATGGCCAACGTTACAGGTAATCAAAGGACTGAACCCTAGGAAGGGGCTTAGGGCACAGCAGTGCGGCCAAAGGGATTGCTTCCCAGTGATTTGTAAGCAGGAAAAGACTTTTGACATGAAAGACAGCTTAAACAGCAGAGGAATAACAATAAACCAGCTGTAAAATGCTTCTTGTTGCAGCTGAATTGATGCAGAGGGTGGCTCCCACAACTATTTTTCTCTTGCTTTTTTTGTGGGTGTCTGGCATTTCCTACCGAGCCATTTCTACAGTCACATGCACACAACAAAAGGCTACATCTGAGGGGGTGGGGTGCCTGGGGTCTTAGGGGTAAAGAGATGCTTTGTGCTGGGGATATTGTGAAATCAGACGACTCCCCTTTCTTTTCACTCAAGCTATGTTTGAAATTTGGTCGTATTCTTTGCCATGACAAAAGTGCAGTTTTCCTACTGAAGGATTAGGCCCAAAATGCAATTTTAATGGGTCAGTTGATTATAAGTGAAAAACACAAATGCCTTAAATGTAAGTATCAAGGATCATAAATATTCTATTATAGTTCTTGTAACATGAAATGACAGAATCATATGAAAGCACAATAAGACAGAGTAAAGCACTACTTTTCCTTCTGTACAAAGCAGCAGCAGATCCAACAGGTAGTGTAGATCTACTATAGCAGATTTACATTTTCTAACTTTTTAATGCAGTTTATGCAAGATTGGTGTTTCTATCAAGTTTGTTTCTTTCGAGCTTCACAGGGTAATCATGCAACACGTTGAAGTAACGGTGCGTCATTGGGATAAATAACTTTAATTTCATAATTCAACCTTTTACACTACTACAACAAAAAATAGTGCCCATGTACATAACAGATCTACTGTTGCAGAATTTTTAGCAAAACGTCTAGCAAATATTTTAAACAAAATAAAAATTCATACGTCGAAGTCACAGTAAACTGGTGATCTGTGAAGTAACAGTGTAACATTCAGTTTGTAGTTTGCACAGCAAACTGTGTTAAGCTTCGCCTGCTAGTGCTACTGGCCTTTGTCATATGACCTTATCTACTCAAAAGGGTTGCTCAAGGTTACTGAAGACCCTCAGCAGCGTCCTACCTAACAAGTTCTTCCTCTATTTATTCCCGCCGCACGTGCAAAAAACATAAAAAGCATCTCATCCTGTACATCAAAGGATGACTTCCAGGAGAGCAAATGATGAAATGTTGCATGTTATTACTTTAAAGAAAATAAAGTAATCAGATGGATGTGATATCTGGTGGAACACGGCTGGAAGGATTTCACCTTCCATATGACAGCTGTTGAAAATATCCTGTTAGTCCTGGAAAGCCTCATGCCTGATTGCAGTGACACATGTGACATGTTAGTATATTTCATGACAGAGATTTAGGCTGATGCCTAAGCCACTGGCCATGTTCAAAAGCACTGTCAAGACAGGGAGGAGGTGGAAAAAAAAAGAAGAGAAAATGAGTAAGGATAAACTTCCTGTGGGAGGAATGTGGCTGCTACCCATCACAGCTGGAATCTGCAGGGTCACATACCAGGGGAATGGTAAATATTTAACATTTAATTTCCTTGCTGTAAGGTAGACCGGACACAGAGCACAGCCAGCAACTCCATATTATAGAGGGCCTGAAACACGTAGGTGAAGAGAGGTTGTTAAAATATTTGGGCAAAATTCCCAGCCTCTCTGGACTATAAGCCTACAGTGTCAATATTGATGGTATTTTTAATAATGCATGGTGAGAAAAGGCCCACTGCTGTGGAAAGCATAGATTTTTTTGTATAGCACGTTAATCCAGAAAAACTGTGGTCATTTTTAATATTGAAGTTGTCATTAAACTGCCTGCCCAGCTTACTTTGCACAGATTTTATTGCTTCACCTTGAAATGAATCTTACAGTAACAAGGTTTTTAAAAATGACAGAGCAAAGAGCAAAACAAACCGAACCCTTATCCAGTGTTTCCTCAGACCTGAATTCCAAGATGGCCGCTGCGCATATGTTCTCTCCTGCTTTACTACCTGGCCTTGCCTTGCTTTATGAAGAGCCTATTGTGCTCTAACCTAGTTTCCTAACAGATGATTCATAGTCTGTCAGGGCTAGATCTGAAGTGTACACAGCGAAGGGAGACGGTCAAATGACAGACTTGTCCGTATCCTCGTTCAGACAAAAGGAAAGCTAAGAACCCAGCCCTGAAGGCACAGCAGAGCAAGAGCAACTTGACAAGTTTTTTTTTTCTTTTCAGTCATCTGGCAGGGATCCTTTTAATATCAGGTGCTGCAGTGACGGGATATCGATATCAGCGAGGCTGGCTTCAAAGCTTGTATTTGGCTTTGTGCATATTTACATCAATCTGTTCCACTGAGGAATGTCTATGTTTAGTCTATGCTGAGGATTATATTTGTTGACAGGATCTTTTTTTTTGTCTCGTATAAAAAGTTTTAATGTTTGCATGTGAGTTATGGTCAGAATGGTGATGCAGATGGGACTTTCCCAACAACATGAAAATAATAATTTGTCTTTGATAAAAATAAAATGTCTGCTTTGTAAATTCTTGATATCAGCAATATCACATCAAGTAAATGTTCAGCTCAAGTTACATATATGCTATGGTTTTACTCAGACATGACAGGTCTGTTAAATCACCACAATACTTGCATGACAACTGGCAACTGGTCTGCAAGTAACAGTGTCTCTGTTCTCTCACAGGTTGCATCAGTGATGGATTTTATCTTGTCCCTGAAACCTTAAATTAATGATCAGACTGTTGGAAGTTACAGAAGCGTACCTAGACCTGACCCGGTGAGACTGCCATCACAGCTTTATGGAAAACTTCTGGAGCTCACTCACACATTAGGCCAATATGTAATTATCAAGATGCACGTCTGTCAAACTTTTAAGTCCTGAAGCCTACACTTTGAACTATCTAGTAGTCCTATCAAAAAGATAAATAAACATAACTAGAGTAGCACTCAGAAGAACGCATACCTCAGCCAAGGCCAAACAATCCTACACGTCTGAATGGCTCTTATTGAAGAAAAACAGAATCAGATATTCTGAGAAATTTACTTCCAATCCACATGAAAATTTAATGGGTTCTTTCCTGGCTTCTGCCCCAAGTTTGGTGTTGTTTGTAACCCTTCTGACAAATAAACAAACCAACCAACAAACAGGTGAAAAAGTAAACTCCCTGGAGGAGGTAATAGGAGTCTGCAGCCATGTTAACGTCTCTGTGACAACGAGCCCTCCAACCTAAACAACCATATAGGTTGCTTGTCCCTACCTTTGGATTCCATGTATGGGAGTAAACTGGCAGCAGGTGTACCAGACCTTCACTGTCACGGTAACAATAGCAAACACACAAATAAGGTCACTGTTGAACAAAACAACGCTGACTACTGGCTTCACAGTGTGAGGGAACAGTGGTCTTCTATGTGAATGTTCTGAGTTTTGGCCCCAGAAAATAAAAATAAAGGGAACAAAGTTATGACTATTCATGCAGGGTGGGACATAAATCTGTGCCAAACTTGATGAGCATCCATCCAATATTTGTCAGGATATTTCACTCAAAATCCTGACTCTGAACTTCAAAGTCAACAGGACGTCATCTTCTGAGGAACATGAATGTCTGTGCAAAATTTCACAGAAATCGCTCCAACAGCTGTTGAGATTTTTCAGGGAAGATCAAATTGGTGGACAACAAAAAGACAGACCAACAAAATGACAGTGTCATCTCTGATAGCATGGCTATAAACGAGAATTTTATTGCTTTAAGACTTGGTGGCCTTGTCAACCAGTTTTCCTTGGTAAAAGTTTTGATCTCAGAAAAACTGACCCGGATAAATAAAGGTTAAATTAATCAGTTCCTGTCATATTCTGCCCAGCACCACAAACTCCATGGGGTTATCCCACAATGTAATACTGTACTGGAACATACCAGAAAGGATGTTCAGTTCATCTGACAAATCCAGGAACAAGCTGAAACAGAACTTTAATTCAGAGTGTAAATGCTTTTGGACCTAGTGAACTGCCAGTGAGGAAACTGAACAGTCATGGAAGTGAGAGGAAGGAGGAATGACTGTGCCTGGACTCCCTCACAGATATCCCTCCAGACTGTTTAGTTGACTCACTGGATGACGCAGGCTCCGGCATAGTTTTGCTTTACTTCCTGGAAGTCGAGCACTGGGGTTGCCTTGAAATTACTAAGACAACCATCATCGTACTCCCAGTCATGGAAACGGTGAAAACACACGCTGACTCCTCGCAGCCCTCTGCATCGTGCACCAAAAACGTGAAACATCTGGACCTTATTTTCAAATAAGGCTTATTCAGAAAATGTGGTGGGTTACTTTGGCACTGTGACTTTCTATAAATATTTAGCTGTTATGAGCATTCAGAAAAAGACATTTTAAGAGAGCAGGGACTTTGAATGTGCCAACATTGCAGGTGCTTGGAAACTGGGTCCAGATTTTAGAACTCACTGATGAGAGACTATAAGTGGTCATTGAATTTAGCTAAAAGCATTGAAGTAGCAGCACAAAATTACAGAAATACACTGTCAAAATCATTCCAAGATAAAGATCTTAACTGACTTTTGCTCAAGAAAATAAACGTCATTCAAGATAATTGGAAATGGTTTCTAGACTCATTTTCTTGTCTTCATCACTTTAGGAGAAACAATGGATTTTGCATGTGACCTCTCCCTCACAGTGTCTGTAAAACTGCTTGAGTGAGCTGTGTTATAGTGCTTCCCCTCCACTTAGCACATAATGAAACACAGCTTGCTTTGCATCTCGTCCGTGCGACTCCTCATGCCAAACTTTGTCAACAAGTTTGTCAGACAAAGTAAAGAAAAGTCAACAGCTCACAACAGGACTACAAGGCCTGTTATCCCACGCTGGACTCTTTTGATCCTGACTGAAATATCTCATTGGATGGACTGCCATGAAATCTGGTCTAGACATTCATGTTGCCCAGAAACAACTGGTCATAATAAATTTGACAGTCTGGTCTGATCACTGGTCAAAAGTTTAATTTGTTCAATACTTTGCTTTATGATGGAATGACTGAAAAACTACTGACATTCACATTGGCCTCACCTGTACTTTGTATTAGCACTGATTAGCAAGTGTTAGCATGCTGAAGTATAATAGTCAACATTGTACCTGATAAACATCAGCATATTAGTATTATTATGTGACACTAGCATTTAGTTCAGAGCGCAGCTGTTCCTCACAGAGCCACTTGCATTGCTGTAGGCTCTGAGCGGACGTTCAGACTAAAAACAGCCCTGTGTCAAACTACACGAGGGGCTGTGCTGGTAGAGGTGGGCTGTCTTAGGTCAAATATTACAATCCAAGAAGTCCAGTTTGAGGAACACATCTGTGAATCTAAAGGCTTATCAGATGCCAGCAGCGTGTTATATTATGAGACAGGATTTTACCATTCTCAGTTATGAGGAAATGTAAGCTTGCTCAGTTTTGATTGGCTAATGCAGCACTTTGCCAAATGATGTCGAATTGCAGCCTGGGAAAAGTTGAGCCAGGTTAAAGTTTTTCATCAAACTCCTCTGGGTTTGCATCATGCTGTACTGCTGAACTGGGGTCATTTAGGTGAATGGAGGAGGCTGCATCAGCAAATCATACAGGGATGAAGCTTTATTAAGCCAGAGGAAGAAAACCTGATCAGGTAAACTCAGTTCTGATTTTTTTTTTGTTGTGAACACTAATTGAAAACCTGCAAGTTGTAGAAATATTTTTTTCTTTGGTGTAGGTCCGCAAAAATGCTTAGCACAAGAAAAAGTACGAAATCGTGTGTAGAGAACTCTCATTCAAGGTTTAAAAAAAAAAGATTGGGATTGAACTGGGATTTGTCTCCCACACTTGTGCAATTGTACATCGGAGGCATCCTGTTTATGTGGCCATGGTTGCTCCGGTGGGGATTGGCTCAGGCCGCATCACGGTGCTGCAGCCCAACAGCTGGGAATGGCCTCTCAGTCTGACAAGACATGCCGTTCCTATGACAAATACCCGTAGAGCAACAGTAACATGTGTCTCCCACCCCTGCGAGTTAACCCCCCCCCCACATCATCTCGTCCCGTCCCAACCCCCCCCTCACACACACAAAGCTGCACAGTGTACTTAATGAATAGCACACTTGGGGCTGCAGGGGTTTTTGCCGGAACAGTGAGGGGGGAAAAAACGGCCCCCGGTGACCTCTGAGGGCCATCTGAGATAATAAATCCATGACCCTGAGTTCCGGAGTGCTTTGGGCAAGGTCGGGGTGGCAAATTTCCCACTTCCACAATATCAGATGTTAACGGTAATTCCTTTTAGCCAATGTGTAATGGCGCAGGAATGTCTTCTCCCCAGCCTCATCTAGGGCTGGTGGAATCTGTTGAAAATGTGTGACAGCTGTGAAAGTTGGCCAGCCCTGGCCTGTGAATGTATAAGATTTGGACACGATTCAGGACTGAGGGGTGCAGGGTGAGGTGCAGTGGGGGAGGGAGGTGAGGGACTTGTGTTTTTGTGGTAAAGTTTGTTCACTTGCTCCTCTTCTCTCAGTGGTCTGCTCCTCCTCTTCTTCTACTGTCCTCTGCTCCGCTGTAAGCCTGCTCTTGATGTTTTCTCCTCTTCTTTTTTTTTTTTCAAGTAGAGGAGTGGCCAAGTACAACTTTCCCATCCAGTAAGGAGGAGTAACTGAATGAATGCAATCAATTATTGTTTCATGTAGTGGAGTTAGCGGATGTTAATGTTGGTACTCCCTGAATAGTTTTAATCATTCCTTAAATTGTCCAGTCTCATTCATTATATATTTGATGACTAAGAAAGTAGTATCACTATCTGCATTGGTCGTTTTTTAAGATGCAAAGCATCACATGAAACTGGCTCGTTAGAAAATTCAAAAACTCAATCACCATCTGAAGGTTGCAGAGGCTCCACAAGAGGGAGCTGTTCATGGTCATCAGATGTTTGTCGAATTCGAAATAAGAAGCGAGTTTGGTGTAGTGGCCACGCTTGGTAGTACTACTATTGAGCAGATTTGTGTTACACTGGTTCTTCGGGCACACTAGCCGAAATGGCATTTTTCGGCTACAAAATTATTAGTTAAGAACTGGAGAATTATTTTTCTCTGAGTAACGCAGAGCTGGTTCAGCCAGAGAAAGTCTTTAATGAGCAAGTTTCATAAGAATGAACGAGACTCATACACCCGTGCAACCTGCACAACTTTCAGAGAGGAGACTAATAGCAAGTGTGATGTAGTGATATTGATGCTGTCCCCTACTGGTGAGGAGTGTGAAAGCTGCTGCAATTTGAACATATGAGCCACTGGCTGTTTCTGCATTTTTACAGTTGTATCACCTGTTATCTAAAATAAAATGTAAGTTAAGTCCAACAGATATTGAAATACAAGCTTGTGGCTGTATCAGACAAAAGTCCATGTCTACCTGTGTAGTCCTAAACTGCTCCTGGTCTCTCCCTACAGGTACTAGTTGGACTGAAACTGAAGATGCTGATGTAAGTTGTTTTTAAGCAAAGTTTCCTACTGAGCATCATCATTCTGAATGAAAGCTATGCATGCTAACATGCTCTAAGTTTTAATTTGAAATCAGTGTCCAAATGACTAAGATCTGGAATAGATTCAGGGGTTTGTGTGACCTCCCAGCCATAGATTGACTGCACTGAGAGGTTCTGGATAACACGTCAGATGTCACCTTACATAGTAGAAATTAAAATGCTTTTCCAGTTGCTGCAATTTCTCAAGCTCCTCTATGGACAGCTGTTGCCATCTGCACGTTTGGAAAGAGGAAAATCTTGAGGAGGGAAGAGGGGGGAGGAGATGTTTTGCTGGATCTTCGCAGATTCCACGGCGATTAGGAGCACCTTCTCTTCTCTTCACGTAATGCCTTTGAAAGCGAGGTTGAGGATTACTAACTGGATTAAATGGAGCCAGTGACATATATTGCACTTCTCACCGGTACAGAGCGTGTAATCTGGCCATTTAAGGACCTTTTTTATGTGGCCCTAAACACATGTCAAGTTTCTGTTCTGTACTGTGTGGTTTTTTTTTTCTTTTGGGGGTTTATCAATGTTCCTATAATTGATCCATTCAAAATACATACATCAGATTAACAGGGGAGGAAGGTAAAGGGGAATTCCACAGAAAATTAATCTTTTACCCAAAAGAAAAAAAAAATCTAGAATAGCAGAAATACCTTGAAAATAGTCAATTTTGATTGAAACATCAGTAATATATTTATCAGCTGGATACAGGCTACAGACTGTACCAATACTGTGTTATTTGAATTGGCAAAAATGACATTCTTTATCTATATGTGTTGGTTTTCAATCGTGAGCCTGCTGCAGAACATCACTTAAACACAGGCTAAGATGCTATGGGCAGTCGTAGGGTCATGGTTCATACATGGGCATCAAACATGTTATAATAGCTCATTTTGTTCCTTCTCGTCCTCTGCATGTAAATGGAAGAAGCCAAGTGCAACAATTGTCAATGGAGCTGTGGGACGTGGCACTGGTGCGGCACTCTGCCCACCCTGCCCTACTGTCGTAATCAGCCCAAGAGGCAGGATGGGGGTGCCGTGGCAGCAGATAGTATTTCTCCTGGGCCAAAAGGCGCTGCCCAGACAGAGAGCTCTTTGTTGCCCCCCTCTAAGAACAGCTTTCACTTTGCAATTGTGGAGGTAATTCCAGAGCCTTGCCCCATGAGTTTTTTTTCCTCTGTCCCCCCACCCCCTACCAAAATCGTGACCTGCAATCGGAAAGAGCTTTCAGCCGTGGTCGCTCGGTCGTCAGTTCTTAGTGAGTGCACAGCGCAATGATAGCATTACATTACTAAACAAAGAGATTGAAATTTCAATGGAAGGAGGACTGGGGTGGAAAAACTTGTTAAATGCAGGTTCAGTTGCCAGATTAAACACCAGACACCTGTTTGATTACTCAAGTGGAGATTAGATAAAATACTGACTTACAAATCCAATGTGCAGTCTGAGCAAATTATCACAAACATGTCAGGGGCTGCCCTGCAGGAAGACATGAACGTCAAAATGTCAACTCTCCAGCACATTCAAAATTAAATAATCAACACAACGCTATTTCCTGTGATATGGGTACAACATGCCCTCAGGTGAGAAGTCAAATTCCACATAAAGCTGAACTTCTTAAGGCAGCTCCAATAAGGAGGAATGTCTCATCCCCAATGCATCAAGAACCACATGTTCTGTTTTCATGAGCAAAATGCAGATCTCTGGTATATAGTGACAATCTCACTGCAGAATTACAAAACAATTAAAAGAAGTGAAATAGAAAAGCGTCTTCCAAGTAGCCACAAGTGTTCAGTCTGCACCTCAGGCCAACAAGACGTCATTTAGGTTTGAAGGGTGAGCACTTTGCTGATGCTATGTTATAGTATTCCTGGATTCATAGCTATCACTATATTTGCATTAACCTGCTTGGTGCAGCTTTAAACGCAAAGTTTTAGGTGGTTCACAAACTGAACAAAGAGGTGTAGTCGAACTGAAAACAGAGCAGACTTTCACATGTAAGCTCCTACATCTACATGGATTTTTGCCAACTCGAGAGGACTCATATTAATGCATTAATTTCAAAGACCAAAAGGGACAAGGCCAAAGATATTAGGGGTGTACAATTTGGACCACATTTAAACAAGGAGTGTAGAGAGAGAAGTATAGTGTCATCTTTTAAAAATAATGCCAAAGTTAAATATAAGCGCTTTTTTTACATTCACAAATGTATATGATTTCTAAAATTCCCATTTCAGTTTTATGTTAAATACTTTTTGTATTAAACATAAAACTGTAAAACCTTGTAAAGTAATATCAAAAAAAGACCTCTGACATGATCAATGTGTGTGTGCGCAGTCAGTTATTCATGTGTGCTTTACATGTATATGCACTGTATATGTATATCTGAAGTTGTTGAATAAATGTAGTGGAGTAAAACGTACAATATCTCCTTCTGAAATGTAGTGGAGTAGAAGTATAAAGTAGCGTAAATAAACTCAAGGAAAGTCTGGTCAGTTATCATAGAGATTGCTCAGCTGTCATTATATGAGATATATATGGAACTTTGGTCATATGATTACAGGTGCTCATATGTCTCTCTGACTCTCTTAATGCGTGGTCTTTAGTACTGAATGTGAATTGTTATTACAAGACCTATGATCCATAGCTAGCCCCTTGTGAAGACATGATGGGCTCTGGCTGAAAGCTCTGGAAATGCTACTGACATCCCGTCTCATAAAACCACTTTTCGACAGTGAGTCACTGTAACATCCAGTGGGCAGGGAGGACGAATTCTACCCTCGTCTTGTAAGTGCAACAAAATCTGAAGTAAACAGCTGTTAATGCTAAGGTTGGCTATGTAGCAATAGCAAAAACTTACATATAGCACCTTTAAAAACAGTAAAAAACACAAATACACATTTAACAGTATGAATTCTCAAAGATGTGATAAGAAACGTATCAAACAACGTTCTCTTTCTGAAAGAGAATGAAGGTCTAAATGTTTGGAAAACCTTAAAAGAAATAGGATTAAAACCATAGGACAGAGATATGACAAGGCAGGGGGCTGGGAGGAAATGTGGCCCACCAAAACCACCAGTACACCCCCCGCCTGCCACTCCCTTGCACTTTGCTTCGGTATACTCCTCTCCTTCCTATTGAGGATGCATTCCTGGCGCACCACACCCAAGATCATTGTAATGAAAATTCCTGTGACTGTGCCAAAAGGATCCAGTTGCCGCTAATCCTTTTGCGGAGCATCACCTGATCCCAAAGCCGGCGGAGGTTAGGACTGTGGCCTTGCCAATGGTTGGAGGTGCTTGAAACAGAGACAGAGTGTGTGTATGTGGCTGTGGTGGTGGGTGGGGGGTTAGTGACAGTCAGCAGTGGCTCAACACCCATCTGTTGAACAAATATTTCATGATGCTCTCATCCCCTTGATTCACATCCACCGCTGCTTCCAGTAATACTCTCCTCTTCTAGCTCTCATTACCTTTCTTGGTATTTCTGTCATACATGATCATTGCAGCATCACAGGAATATTTTGTTACTGTTGGCAAGACATGGTGACCATTAGCCTCACACTCTGTACCGTCAGGCTGTTTGTCATGTTAGAATTTAAGCTTACTCCACTGACAGACTCATACTTAGTCACACCAAATAAAAGTGTCATCTGAATTCATAAAATATAAAATGTCAACACTTCTTCAGACGTACACTTGAGACTTGAGAAATATATCTCACCATTTTCCAGAAGGACCAATGATTCAAATGGCTAAAACTAAAACAAACACACCACAAAATACAGTTTAATCATTTCCTCTGGCGAAGCCGGCATTGTCTTGGAGCATTATCATCAAACCGCAAAGGAAAGATATGTTCCATATGATTTCAGGTCCAATCCACAGAGAGAGCAGAGCAAAACTTGTGTATTTTTGTATCTGCAACACCAGGCTGCTCATATTACAAGAGTGTTTTTGAGCGGTAACTTGGAGCGAGAACCTGATCTGGCCGTTCAGACCGAACATTGAACAGAGACGACTGATACAGGGATCAGTGCGAGTGTGAAAAGAAAAGGCAAAGATGACACTGCTGTTTTCCCCTTTTTGAACTTAATTCATACACTTGCTCTTTTCTAGCACATTTTTTCACAAATTGTATTTCTTTTCCCCAGTTTCCCACAGCCACGATAGGTTTTACCAGTTAGAGCAGTCAGGGGGGGTTTAATGCCTTGCTCAAGGGTCAGTTTTCCTATCCATCATGGAGGCTAGTCCAGACCACAATTTTCTGGGTGCTTGCAACAAACAGGACATAACTCCTTCTCTCCAACATCCATCCGTTTGTTGTTTAATAATATGCAAAAAGTTAAATCTCAAATCTCTTTCAGCTTTGTTTTCTGTCACTTGGGGTGTGATTCAAATGTAAGCTACAAACACAGTGAAGGAACATTTAGTCTCTGAGTTAGTTCCTGAGTTTTTCCTAGTTTGTGGACCAATTCTCAAACTGACCAAGTTGTTAATTTTACATTTACATTTATTCATTTGGCTTTTATCCAACACTAAAACTTCAGTGCAGTTGGTGACTTGGAAGAAGATACTAAACACTAAGTCTGTTCAGTAAGACAAAGTGTAAGGAGATCAGGTAAAGAAGTGCACTGAAAGTGCTAGGTAGGCATGTTAAGGTGTACCAGGTGTGAAGAGAGAGAGAGGAAGAGATGAGTCTTCAAGAGATAGAGAGGGACCAGCCTGCTCTCATAGTATTTGGGAGTTTGTTCCACCAAAGGAGAACCATGACCTAGAACATCCTGGACTGTGATTGCCTTGTGTGTAGGGATGGCAATGGCAGATGTCGATTCTTGAAGGATTGCAGTAGACAAGAGGGAGCATAAGCCTGTATGATTGAGTTCAAGTAGATGGTACAGACCTAGAAGTCACTCTGTAGGCAAACATTAGTTACTTAAATTTGATTCGGGCAGTTATGGGTAAACAATGGAGGTCAATGATCAGTGGAGTGACGTGACCTTTTAGGCTGATCAAAGACCAGACACGTCACCTGTCTGTATCTCTACTAACACCTAACAAAGTTAGGTTAGGAGGTTGTATTTTTTGACACAGAGGTACTGTCCATCTGAACCAACCCATTCACTTTCATTCATATACTAAACTGCTTTCCAAATTATGTTGTGGTGGCAATGAAATCACTGGCTGGACTGTTGTTGTGATTTCCAGAAGCAGAGGTAATTTGCTACAGGGTTGGTCTGAACACAACCTGCTTGGACAAATGTAAAACATCACCCCACATCGTCAGACAGGTTTGATTGCCAAAAAGATAAACATCAGCTAACGAAGAACTACACTCACTACAGTGAGTCACTACATTGGTCATACATGGAGATAAGAGACACAGATAATAATTCCACCATCCACAGTAGCCTCAACTAGACCAGAAGGTGATCCAGCTGCAATGTAGGTTGTGGTTAAGCTGTGAGTAACTTGTAAAACCCACAGCTGGATACAGCAAGTTCAGGCCTGCTCTCTGAGAGATGCCAAAGCCACTCTGGGAAATGTAGGAGGAGATTATATCAGTATATACAGTATATGTATCGAAGAGTAGGGGGGTGGACTTTAAACTGCCACAGATATTGGTTAGATAAATATACAACCTCCAAGTTTCTTTTTCTTCAATGTCTGTGCTTCCCAGTGTATATCAACACACGCTTTCTTCATCTTCTTTCTGTGTCTGGTCTGAGAGGGTTTAGTTAAAGATACTTTCATCTCCTTCATCATTGTATGGCAATGAACGTTCTTGCTTGGAAATACAGCAGGTCTGATTTCTGCTTACAGATCCTGATGAGCCAAAACGCATGTTCCAAATCTTGATTTAAAACAAGTGCGCTGCTAAAAGCACGGAGGAAATCACTAATGAAAACTTGGCAGAAGCTAACCACCTATATATCACCCTTGCATGAATGTTACATGAGCTTTTAATTTACAGCATTAAAACATGCTACGACTGCATTACTATTTACCTTTCCATATCCGATAGCCCCGGCCGGTTGCCATGGGGTTTCAGTCATATCCAATCCCGGCCCCTTTGGCACACACTCTTATCTCTGTTTAAATATCCGGTTACTTCCCCCTCTGGTCCAGGCACACAGAGACATGTCATTAAGAGCAGTATCTCTCCCCTGCCCAAGCTTCCTTCCTGTGCGCATGGTGACGGATTGATTTTCTCCGGTAGGGATCCACTGCAAAAAATATTCATCTGAACAGGTTATTTAATCTAGTGTTGAGTCTTAAAATGGATTTTTTTTCTTCTTAGAGGAAGAAAAACAGCCAAAAGGAAAGAAAGATGATTTCACTTTTCTACAACCGTTTCCAGAAAAATCCTCAGCCAAATTACATCACCTTGAAATAAGTGGAGTGATCGAACCTGTTACCACTTTTTCCAATAATTTAGTATTTCTTTAATAAGTGAAGTTGCACTGGAAAAGAAATGAAATTATGTCACGCTACCAAACTTCTTCATTTAATGAAATGATTTTAAAGTTGAATTAAGACGTCTATAACTTTTATCGACCTTGAATGGTGACCATGAAATTGCTGAACTAATTTAAAGTTGGAATCATAATTGTACTGTACTGTTGTTATTTCTTAATTATAGGTTATCATAACCATCTGGGGTGTAGTGAAACATTAAAAATGGTATATTAACCATCTTTGAAGATCCTTTCCCTACTATGAAAATCTGGTATGCTCCTCCAAACGTTTCCATGGTCAAAACTTTGGAGGCTGTGTCCTACAAATTTTAAACTCTCTGAAATTGACAAACTGATCATCAATACAGCCATGTCACACTGTGATGGAGAAGGTGTGTTGAGATGATAAAGTAAGGGGTTTGAAATTCTCTCTCAAGCTTTCCCAAATTTCCCAACATTCAAATGATTATCAGGTCTCACACCTGTCTATGACAGCCGGCAGGTGGCAGTTCTATTCAAGCATACCCACCCAACTCTGCAATGAAAAGTGGACATCGAATGGTGGTTGCTGAGCTATTAACCCTTTTAACTGTGTCTGTAGAAGCCTAGCTTTGTACTAATTGAACAAAACGTAAAGTCAAGCAACAGACTGAACACACCAAGCAGCACCTTAAGGAATGAATGGTGATAGAATCACTAAATGATGATGCATTCAATCAAGAAAGAAAGAAACCAACTACACAGTCAGAGCTGAACTTAACTGTGCGATTTGAATCAGTGAAGTAATTCATACATTTCCACTACAGTAATGAGGTGCAGTGAACTTCTTACTCATTGCAGTTTTAAGGACCAGGCAACATTAGGGACTTGTTAAAGCAGACATTTTTTACAGTGGAGTCTTAGGTTTGTGGCTTGGCGTCTGCTCTCCGGAGCAGCCCTTGGTACCCACAGGGGTCAAATCTCCCTCCTCTGTTTCTGGAAGAACAGAGGCTGTTAAGAGAGGCCTATACTCCAGTATCTTTACAAATCAATGGAAGCACTTCCTCTCTCCTTGTCCTCCACATGCACTAAGGACATATCGGTTACAGCAGTATACGTAATACATTCCCATGTTTCTTTGACTGCTTGTAAATACGCAGCTTGATGAGAGATTTCTGGTCTAGTGTAAAGAGGTGAGGTCTTGAATCCGGAGGGTCAGAACCTCATTTTAAGAGTTCATTTTTCATGCTTTACCAAAAGCCCTGGTCATGGCTATGAGTGGTCTTAGCTGTATGGGGATAAATGCACAAGGGTTGCCCTTACAGCCATCCACTGTACAGCTGTGGGGCTGTGAACACCCCAAAAGGACACATTTATCTTGAGGTATAAAATTTTCTTTCAGCACCCCTGCTCTCCCACAG